>NC_056733.1:470041449-470151449 GCF_019279795.1 Protopterus annectens
TTGGGTTATCCTGCTGGCAGGCTACCCGCAGTCGCCCTGAATTCCAAAGTCCTGGTCCGGCGTCGGTTGCTGTCGCCTCTTCCCTGATGTCAGTGCGCCAGGGGTATAAAAGATACAGCCGACGCCATTTTCTTCAGTCTTTCTTGCCGCGTGGTGCCCAAAGCAAAAGCAGTTCGCAAGTGCCAGTCGGCCGACTCCTGAGATTTCCAAAATCGAATTTCAGATCCGAAGTCTGCAATAAATCCAAGTACCCCGTTGGGGAGACTTTTTTTCTTGCTCCAGATTGATGTCAGAAAAAGTTAACAATTGTATTTCTTGTGGGAAGCAAATACCTCATAAGGATTTCCACTCTTACTGTATTCCTTGCCTAGGCCCTGACCACGACGTTGCTAGTTGTTGGTTTTGTGTTAGATTTAGCCAACGCACTATTAAGCGTCGGTACGATTTTGTTTTTCATTATTTTGGCAGAAGGTTTAACTACATAATGCCGTCGGAACAACCAACTGGTATTCATAAAACAACGCAAGGATAAAGACAAGGACAAGCATCCGAGGTACAAAACCGACGACAAAGCCTCTTCTAGGGCAGCCGCCGGTTCGCCGGTGCTCAGGCGCTTTCGCAGCCCCCGAGTCCCGATACCTCAGAGCCACAGGCCACCTCCGACTCCCACGTGGAGACAGCTAGGTCTCTGGATACTCAAGATATTGGCCCTTCAGAAATTAATCCCTCAGATGGGTCCAGAGCCTCTGAGCAGGCATCGGCTTCTGAGGGTGTCTTCAGACCTACACAACTTTATATAAAGCCTACTTCAGCATCCAAGACAAAGTCTAAAACAGTTTTAAAGACAAGGAAACAAGTACAGCATTCTCCAGGACAGACTTCTATGCCTAAGAAACAGATGCTGAAATGGCCGAAGACCTAATTACTTTGTTCAGGGGTTCCCATCCCCCTCCTGATAAGAGGCCTAGGCAAGACACTGAATTTGATTCCTCTGATCAGGTTTCCATTTTCTCTGATTCCTCTTCTGATCAGGGATATTCTGTTCCTCAGTATGAGGATTCTGATGCTGAAGATTCTATTCCTTCAGCTTCTCCTTCTGAGGACTATTCATTTGGGGAAACCCTACATACCATGAGGGAGCATTTCCATTGGGAGAGCCAGGATTATTCTGATTCTAAGAAAAGACTTAGAGACTTTCTTTTACTTCCTCAGCACAGACCTCTTGCAATTCCCCCTGTTCTTGACATAGTAGATGAAGTTTTTTCCGCGTCAGGCCTGTCTCCAGACTCTTTACCTCCTGCCCCTGTTAAGCCGGACAGATACTATAGGGTCCCAGACTTCCATAAATTTCTTTACAAAAACCCTGCTGCTGACTCAGAATCTATCTCACAGGGTCCCAAACGGGTCAAGGCTACTTCTGCCAAAAACCCTGTCCCCTCAGACAGAGATTCTAGGGCTTTGAACAGATGGGGGAAAAAAGTTTACACTTCTGCTACCTTGGCTGTAAGGGCTTTAAATTGTCAGTTTCATATGCTCAGATACCAGCAATATTTAATGTCTTTGTTAAAACAAAAAATGTTGACAAATTCGGAATGTTCTGAGAACAAGGATTTGCAGGATTTATTGCATGCAGCTGAACAAGTGGGAACACATATTATGCAGTGTGGCTATTTTTCACTGGAGGCCTCGTGCAGGGCCGCTGTTACAGGTTCTGTTATTAGAAGGCATGCTTGGTTAAAGGAACAGAATATGCCTGATATTGTTAAAGCAAAATTATTGGATGCTCCATTACAGCATGATACTTTGTTTGGTACTAAGGCAGAAGAGGTGTTGAAGAAAGTGGAGGATAAGGCAAAGTCTATGCAGACAGTAAAGGATTTCTTACAGGTACAGCCACCCAGATTTAGCAGGAACTGGCCCTGTAAGAATTGGTCCTTTCCAGTGTCAGGCAGACCACAAAGAGGCAGATTCAGACGCCCTAGAGGCAGGCAACAGCCCCAGGGCTCATACAGGCCCAAACAGTGGGGGGCTTCTACCTCCAAAAGCGGAGAAAACAAATCACAGCCTTATAGAAAACAGTCCCAATGACTTCCCTCTGCCAATGCCAAGCACTTATTTTTTGGCGACACCCTTAGGGGGGAAGCTAGCACTTTTTTCACAAAACTGGCACAAAATCACCCAGGACAAATGGGTCTTAAATATAGTCTCTCAGGGCTACAGGTTCCACTTTCACACCCTTCCAAAGGCAAAAGGTATGCCAGACCTGCCACGCAATCAATGGCAGGAGGCACAAAAACAAGTTTCATCTCTCATGGACATGGAGGCTATTCAGCCAGTGCCACAACAAGAGCAGGCACAAGGATTTTACTCAAGACTTTTCTTAGTACCAAGAAAGGACAAAGCCTGGAGACCAATTCCGGACCCGTCTATTCTAAATACTTTTCTGGACGTCCCAAAATTCAAAATGTTGACTCTACAGTAGCTTCTGCCCATGCTGGACAAGAAGGCTTGGCTTGTAACTTTGGACCTCAAAGAGGCATACCTACATGTCCCAATCAGACAATCTTGCAGAAGATACCTCAGATTCATAGCTGGCTCGATGCGCTACCAATTCTCTGCACTGCCATTTGGCTTATCTACTGCGCCCAGGGTCTTCACAAAATGTCTGGCACCAGTAATTGCATTTTGCAGACAAAGAGGAATTCAAATATATCCCTACTTGGACGACTGCCTTATTCAAGCAAAGAACAAAGATATTCTACTACAGCATCTGGCATTTGTAAAAAGATTGCTAATTTGTCTAGGGTACACAGTAAACGAAAAGAAATCAAAACTAGTACCCTCTCAAGTGATAATATTACTGGGTGCAAGCTTAAAAATAACTGCCCAGATGTCTTATCTCACGCTAGACAAACAAAGGCATCTGACTTCTTACTTCAAAGACTTGGCAACAGAGACCCAGTTATCTGCAAGAAAAATTCTGCAGGCTCTGGGCTACATGGCCTCATGCATCCTACTAATTCCATATGCAAGACTGCATATGAGGAAACTACAATGGTATCTAAAAACTGTTTGGACTCAACATTGCCACAGCCTGGAAACAGTAATTACTCTCATTCCCTGCCTGCAACAGGAATTTCAATGGTGGGCACAGGCCTGTCACCACAAGGGACAGCCATTCACCTTACCCACTGACAGGCAGACACTAACAGCAGATGCATCAGATTATGCCTGGGGGGCACACATGGCAGGAAAATGTATTCAGGGCACATGGCCCACAAACCAACTGCATCTTCATATCAATCAAAAAGAGATGCTAGCTGTACAAAATGCCCTGACAGCCTTCAAGGACCTACTTCATCCAGGACAACTATTGATAAAGACGGACAATACTGCAGTCATGTGGTACATAAATAAGCAAGGGGGCACACATTCCTACCCCCTCTGCAGGCAAGCCATGACTTTGTGGAACACAGCATTGACTTATCAAGTACATTTGCAAGCACAATTCCTGCCAGGACAGACAAATACTTTGGCAGACGAACTAAGCAGAAACCTCATGGATCCTCACGAGTGGAAACTAGATCCACAAATCTTCAACATGATAACAGGAAAATGGGGATGCCCAGACATAGATCTATTCGCCTCCCCTCACAACTACCAGCTACAGAGATTCTGCACTCTGACTTATCACAAGCAGGCATGGAAAGTTGGACGCCCTTTCATTCAGCTGGAAAGCCCTTACAGTATATGCCTTTCCTCTTCTGCCTCTCCTCTCCAAGGTATTCCTAAAGGTCAGACAAGAGAAACCAAAAAATGATACTGATTGCCCCAGACTGGCCACACCAGCACTGGTACCCAATCATAAAGAGCTTTTCTCAAGGCCCAGCCTGGACATTGCCTCTAATACCTCATTTTCTGACCCAACAGAAAATCAGATCCTGCACAGCCAACTCAGAACCGTAAATCTGGCTGCATGGTGGACAATGCAATCATTCAGAACATACCTCTCTCTAAAGCAGTTATGGATGTTATTCTGGAGGCCAGGAGGCCCAGCACCAGAAAATCTTATGCAGAAAAATTGAAGAGATTCTGTGCTTGGAACCAAGCGCAGGGAATTGACTCGCTTTTACCAAATATTCCTCAGATTTTGCAATACCTGACTGAGATGCTGGACAAAGGCCTATCCTTCTCATCAATTAAGATCCATGCCTCTGCCATTTCAGCTCATTACAGTACGGACCCACCTATTTTTTCTCATCCACTGCTAAGACAGTTTCTCAGAGGGGCCAAAAACATAAGACCTCCAAGGAGAGCTCCAATACCTACATGGGACCTCAATTTAGTCTTGGAAAAACTCACACTGCCTCCTTTTGAACCAGCCAGTACAGCAGAGGTAAAATACTTATCATGGAAAACCGCTCTTCTCCTAGCAATAACTTCATCAAGAAGAGTCTCAGAGTTACAGGCACTAATTGCTGTGGAACCTTTTATTATTTTCCATCAGGACAGGGTTTCTCTAAGGACAAAACCAACATTTATGTATAAGGTAGTGTCCAGCATGACTCTCAACCAAACCATACATTTGCCTACCTTTTATCCAAACCCACAGAATAAGGGGGAGAGACTTCTGCATACTTTGGACATAACACAGACAGCTACGCTTTTACTTGGACAATACTAAAGCCTTCAGAAAGACTGAGCAACTCTTAGTGGCATATACTGCAGGTTCCCAAGGAAAGGCCATTTCAAAGCAGACTATTTCAAAATGGATAGGCCACTGCATTCGTTTCTGCTATTCACAACATGGCAAATCAGTGCCCAAGGGCATTAGGCCACATTCTACCAGAGCAGCAGCCACCTCAGCAGCCTTCCTCAGAGGAGTACCAACCAAGGATATTTTGGAGGCTGCAACATGGACTTCAATGCACACTTTTACAAAGCACTACCATTTATCTCTTTACTCTAAATCCAGAGCAGGCTTTGCCACTGCAGTTCTGCAGGGCCTCATAGCGACTCCAAACTCTGTTTAGGCCCAGCCACGCAACCTCAGCTTTGGGATTCAACCCAAGTGTAATGACTGCAACAGTGAAACACGATGAACATAGCACAGTTGTGTACCTACCATAAATGTAGATGTTCGAGTGTATTCACTGTTGCAGTCCAGGTTACCCTCCCACCATCCCACTTTTTTCTTTGCTGGGACTTATCTGTCCCTCTCTTTTGTATACAACCTATGTGGTGTATTTGCTTGTAGATGAAGGTTATGTGCATGCTTTTTTATGATCATAATTTTTACAGCCTACCCTTTTGGGGGCACCTGACATCTGGGGCAAGAAAAATGGAAGAAAATGGCATCTGCTGCATCTTTTATACCCCTGGCGCACTGACGTCAGGGAAGAGGCGACAGCAACCGGCGCCGGACCAGGACTTTGGAATTCAGGCCGACTGCGGGTAGCCTGCCAGCAGGATAACCCAAGTGTAATGACTGCAACAGTGAATACACTCGAACATCTACATTTATGGTAGGTACACAACTGAACTTTTTGCTTACACATAATCTGTAATTAACCTTCTGTGCATTGGTTTAGATTTCAGTTTGGCAGAATTATCTAGCAACAAATTATCCTTTTTAATCCATGAACACTGCAGATCAACAGTGGTAAGCTTGAAGTAACAGTAATTTTTTAGGTACACAAACAACGTCTTGTATGTTTCATCCCCTGGTAGTTTTTTTAATAATCTGAAGCAATTGTTGCTCCTGAATATACCTTGTGAATAATTTTCCTTACTAACGTTGTTGAATCTATATTATTCCAGTCTGTTTCTGGTAAACATAAGTCCTCAGCTATTATTATTCTTCCCTCCTGTGTTTCATGCAAGAAATGTATGAATTTGTCTAGGTCATCTGCACTTGCTTTGGTGGTATATACACTCAACAATTGTTGTATGTTCCAAGGTTGTCTTTATTGTTACAGTTGCACAGTCTGTAGTATTGGTGTTATCACTGAACATGTAATAATCACAGGACTCATAACCATCTTTAATCCATGTCATAACAGCTCCACCTGACTTTTAGACCGTCTGTTACTGTAAAAACATTTATACTCTTGACATAACTGGTTTCCAGTCGTTGTTCTTTAACCATGTTTCACAAACAATAACATCATCAATCTTGTGAGAACGTAGCAAATTTTCCAGTAAAAAAAAAAAACTTTATTACTGATCTTCCTAGCATTAGCATCATCAGAGATGCATCAAATGTTGCTGTCTGTGAACTGTTAAATTTTCGACCTGGCAAAACTCCTGCCCAGTGTCTGTTAAATAATGCAAATATTCTCTTCTCTGATCTTGACAAATGCATGCCATCCTGTCTGAACACGTGTGCCCAAAACTAGGCTTGGATGCTCTACACATTTCCATTTTTTTAAAACAGAATATTTTTTCTATGTAGGTATTTAGCCCAAAAATATTTTAATTCACAGTGACCTGTCTATCCTTTCTATAGGTGATTTGTGAAAAATACATCCTAACACCAGTACAAGCTATACTATCTAAGAGGGCTGTGAGTTCCCTACTAGCAGTCAAAGAATCCTTGTGGATGACATAATTTATACCGACATGAATAAAAACGGGTCCATACATCCTTGCATTAAGGCGTTCCAAGGCTTGCCTCACATCTTCTGTTGTTGCTCCTGGCGAGCATAACACTATTCAATGTTCATTATCTTCTGTGCAAATATGAGTATCTGTTCCTCTAATAATTGAATCTCCAATTACAAGAATTTCTTTGCTGGCCAGCTCTGAAGAATCTTCAGCTTCTAATACAGTAATGTCTGCTCTGTCAATTGTTATGAAGGATAGATCTTCATCACCATTAGTCTTGTTAATCCCACTGTTTTCATTGTGCATGTAATTCTCAGCCAGCTGGTATTGTAAATCCACAGTTTGAGCTATGTAGTTAACATCGGTCTTTCTCTTCTTTTTTTTTTTTTTACAGTAATGTTCTTCAGATATTTGATCCACGGTGGTGGTGCTGTGGTAGCGTTGTCGCCTCACAGTAAGACGCTGACCGGTTCGACTCTCAGCAAGAGCGTCTTCTGCGTGGAGACATGCGTGAATGGGCGTACCTTCGTTGAAGGTTGTGCGTTAGGGCTGGCAACTCAGCACGTAAAAAAACAACTGCCAATCATTAGTGGACCGGACTTCCGCTGTGGCGACCCCTAACCGGGAAAAGCCGAAAGACACAACAATGTTCTTCAGATATTTAGTTATTTCTTGTGGATAGAACTCTCTAATAATATTCTGTAGATAACTTGGTGGTTTTTATAGAGATCTTTAGATGATAGCGGTTAAGTAAGGTGGTAGCTGTGTCTTTTTATTTGTATATACATATGTATACATACACATATATATATATATATATATATATATATTATCTATCTATATATATATATATATATATATATATATATATATATATATATATATATATAGACATATATATATATATATATATATATATATATATATATATATATATATATAGATTGTGTGTATGTATATATATTTATATATATATATATATATATATATATGTGGGTCTATTTTTGTAGGCTGAATGGATAATTCACCAACAAGTGAAACGGGTGGACTACTTTACCAACAAGTCACTTTCCCGATTGGTTAGTTTACCAGCATGCATTAGAACAACAACACTATCCTTACATTGGTGCTTAATATCGCAGTTAACATGCTGAATATAAGAGGATGCTTGTGACAGTAACTTGCAGAAGGTCAGAGTGCTTAACAGTGGTGGAAATCACACTAGACAGTCCAGGAGTGATTTGGAATGTATATCCTGTAGTGTACTCTGAGAGGTAAAGAAATGCTGCAAGCTGAAAGGTATTTTTACCATCTAGAGGGGAGTAGGGGTAGTAGACTGTACTGGGGTTCTAAAGAGCAGGATTCAAAATGCAGAGGTCGAATGGTGACTGCTTTAGTTACAGAGGGAGACCAGCTACTAAAGTCTGTTGCACACCAACATTGTGAAAATCCTGCTGAGGTGGAAAAGTACACATTATGTAATGATGTTAAAATTAGAGTGAAGTTTAGCCATGATACACCGTGCTTAGTTGTAGGTGATGCTCTTTCCTCTGCCCCTCTAAAGTGCAAAGCCTCCCTAGTAGGAAAGTTCTCCTACAAGAAATAGGGAGGATGCGTAGAAAGGCTAATATTGTTAAAGGTAGAGCTAATATTCATTTAATGAATGTAAATTGCACAAGCTACCTATTAAAAAAGGATTTTTTGTGTCTAAATGTTTAGCTGATGTTTCTACAGGCACAGTAGACACGTTTTTACTACTGTGAATAATTTATATGATCTCAGGCGAGCGTCCATATGGATGATGGATGGTACATTTTTTTGAAAGGAGTGACATGCCGACAACTGTATAGCATTCACGGATTACTAAAATTTTGAACCTGTAGTAAAGTTGTACATCTATTTTATGCTTTAATGAGTAAGAAGTCGTTGAAATGCTATAACTATCTGTGGCACTGTGTTTTCTGTTTAAGTACACATGGTTTTGAAAGTAGTGTACGGTATATACTCGGTGATTTTGAGGATGCAGCTTTAAAAAACATTAGAATCAACTTTGCCGAAGAAAATTCTAAAGGCTATCTTTTCCATTTTGGACAAAATGTATGGCAAAAGGTGCAAGCATTAGGACTTGCACCTTTGTACAGTACTGATATGACTTTTCAGTTATCTGTAAAGTCTTTAGTTGCACTGGCTTTTCTGCAGGAAGGTGAAGTAGTGCAGACATTTGAGTTGTTAAAGGAATCATTTCGTGAAGAAGGACGTGAGGTTCTCAAATACTTTTCAGACTAGTATGTGGATGGTAGGATTCATAAATTCACTACCTGGACTTCTGTTGCAGTTAGATTTCTTCCTTTGTTCCCTATATCGTTCTGGAACACTTCCAACTTAAACTGTTTTTGCCACGCACACAGAATTCTAGAAGCTTGGCATAGGAGATTGAAATGTTTTCTAGGAACACTGGCTACTGATTTGGATGTAATAATGAGAACTTTGGCCACGGAGCAAGACAGAATTGACAAGTTGATAGTTAGAAAGGCTACTAGATTTCCTCCGTCCCAAAAAAAAGAAGTTTACTGCAAAGAGACAGTCATTTTCAAAGTGTACTTGCAAATAGGGAAGAATACACTGCTGTGGAGTTCGTAAACAGCATAGCTAAACTTTTGAAAATGTGAATAGAAACGAAGATGTGTTTTGTAATTCCTTTGATATATACTACTTTGTATTTTGGTTTCAGAGGATGTTTTGTATACTTTATCATGTTAGATTGGACTGTCTCCTTAAAGGAATGGTGCTTCATCAACGTTTTCTGTATTTCTCCATTACAAAATGAGGTGAATTATGGTAGCGGTCTGTTAATTTAGTTTTCCCACTAACGTTTGAACGTGTTTTCAGTTTACTTTCTTCAGTATGATGTAATGAGTCCTGTACTGGATAAGATGTTCTTTGGTTTTAAGATGCTTAAAGTTTCTACACTTTTCCTTTTTATTTTAATTGTGAGGAATCTGCTTGATTAACATGTTATTGTGAAGAGTGCTATGGATATTGGAACGTTGGATGTGAAAGTTTAAGAGAGTTACTTTATCGATGTACTGGAAGTCAGGATTTTGAAACGAGGTGTGCTGGATGTTGGTGAATAGCACAGTCGGTGTTGTGTAATTCGGGTGTTTGTCTGTATATTGGAAGTTGGGAAGTAAATTGTTCGGGAATGTGGAGTGTCGGTCAAGTGGTCTCGCTATATTGGTTGTCTGTGAATTGTCCGGTCTACTAAAGTAGAATATATATATGCTATATATATAGGAGCACTACAAAATCCTGAAAGGCCAAAATGCGGAAGACGAAAATCTCGAAAGTTCAAAATACAGAAAAACACACAGGATACCAACACTTACTATATTTCAGTGAAAGTACATACAGAAACATATTACCCTTCAACTATATGCAGGGGGCAAGCCCCTGCACCCTCATGGGGGCTGTGCCCATTTCTTGCTACTTAAATATATCAACTCCGAGATTGCACTTCACTACACTAAGTGCAATCTCAGAGTTGATATATTTAAGTAGCATGGGGGTTTGGGGGCACAGCCCCCCACATGGGAGTCCAGGGGGGCTTGCCCCCTGTTTATAATTGGAGAGGAGTAATATGGTTTGTCTTTTATTTGTTTCTGCATGTACTTGTGCTGGAATATAATAAGTTTTGGTATCCTGGGTGTTTTCAGTATTTTGAACTTTCGAGATTTTGGTTTTTCAGGATTCTGTAGCGCTCCTATAGATATATATATATATATATATATATATATATATATATATATATATATATATACATACACATTTACAGCTGCACTTATCTCTAAGTATAATTCTGGACCTAATTATCTTAAGGGATATTGTTAACTGACTTAGTCAATGTGTAGGACATTTTATTGTTGAAGTATTAAAAAAGGTAAATTGCTATCTGGTATACTCTGTCTTAATTACTGCACATTTTAGTGTATTCTGTGCTGATTCTTGTGAGAATATTAACCTGCTGCCTATATCTCCTGTACTTTCCACTTTCTTTACCCCCCCCACCCACATGTACTGTATCCCCGGAAATATCCAGTTAACCCATATCTTTCCTTTACAGGTCACTACCTGACCGTGACACTCTGAGTCCCTGGAAACCAGCCTGGAAATACTCAGCTCGGCAACCCACTTCATGGTTCCCCCACCAGCTCACTTGTTAACAGCAGGGATCTACCACATAACCACAGGTCTCACTGACTCTAACTATACCTTTAGACTGCAAATAAATCTTGTATTTCTTACCTGCCATTAGCGCTTTAGTTGGTAGTCAACCAGAACCTGCTTTACACCTCTCTTTCTCATAATAATCTTACTGGCTTTTCTAATAAAACTCTTTCTCTACTTAGTTACTACCACCACTAAGCTCTCCCTACCTTCACTGCTCATATCTTCTAACTATCCTAACACTTCTCCACACACCTACCTTCTCCACTGATTTTTTTTTTGTGTGCATTCCTCTCTTTGCTCATCCAGCCAGTGTAGCCCTGCTCCATTTGCCCTCTCTACGCTTGGGCTCATTTCTCTCCCCTACCCCCAATTCCCACCCACCCCGACTACATCTACATTTTTCTTTACACATAATCACACCTCCCACCTCATTACCCAATCACGTACATCTACCCATATCCAACTCTCCTCCTAAGCCCCTCCCTTAATTAACTCCACTCTACTACTCTTATCCGTGATACACCGTGATACACCAGCTATCACTCCCAAACCCTACCCTGCACAAAGATTACAATCCAGTCATCTTAACATGTTACTAGTACATATTACTTCCATAATTGTACTACTTACACTTTCTGTCCTCTCCTCTTACCATACCCACCTAGAGGTAACCCCACATTATGCAGGTACTGCTGCCTGTCATCATAAGTACATTCAATCTTACTTCTCTATCCTTACCCTGTCACCTACTGACTACTCATGCCTTAAAATACTACCTCACCCCAAATATCATCAACCCTTCATAAAATTCAACAGACAAATCACAAAACTCCTGCAGTCCATTCTCTACATTGCCTCTATATTATCTCGCTCTGTTGATATTCATCCCAACCCTGGACCAACAACTACTACAAACCTGCCCCCCTGCAAATTCCCCTTCTCCCCAGTAGTCTAAATTAACTTCCTAGGAAAACTACTGACCTACTGTTTCTAAATATAAACTGTAGAAGTATCCCCAACAATACCCATGACCTGTACTCCTGTCTTTCTCTGTACCTGCCAGACATAGTGGTTATAACTGAGACTTGGCTAAAGCCACATATCAACGACAATGAAATTATTCCCCCAGGATATGATATACTAAGGAAGGATAGAATGGACAAAAAAGGTGGTGGCATTGCTATATTATTTAAGAACCATCTCACAGTGCAAGTACTAAGTATACAATATCCCTCTGTTGACAGTGCAGAAATATTGTTCACCCAACTGCAACTCGACTCCAAAAAACTGATAAACATAATTGGATGCTATATACCTCCCAGCAACAATATACCCACTCTATAAAATCTCAAGTTGTAAAATCTCATGGTCATGTTTATCTTTCCAAAATGAAACCATCATTCTGGGTGATTGGCTGTCCTATAACTCTTCCAGTCAACAAATCATATTAATCTCCATGGCTTTATTCAAGCCATCCAAACTCCAACAAGAATTGACAAGACAACTAAGAGGGAATTAATCCTTGACTGGATTCTAACTAATAAATTTAGCCACCCTCTCTTGCAGGTTGCCTCCCCAATGGTCTAAGCGACCATCTGCCAACCTTTCTTTTACGACAAAGCAACCATAATCCCAAAGGTACAGTCTATCATTTTAGTAGAAAGAAAAAGAACTTTAACCCCATCGATTTCACAGTAGAACTTAAACAATGCAACTGGGCACCCCTGAAATACCTGGAATTAAATGAGGCAGTTACTTACTTCAATAACACCTTCTTAAATGTATTGGATCTTCACGCCCCTCCTAGAACCATAAGAACCAGATCTAATCCCACTCCATAGCTTACCAAAGAAACCAAAGCCCTCCTCAAAGCTAGAGATAAAGCATGGGATCACTGGAAAACTGTTAAGTCCCCAGCTGCAAAACAAAAATATCAGGAGCTTAGGAAATAAAGCAAAGAAACTAGTAAAACTTGACAAAATTAATTATTACTCCAATCTTCAAATCAAGCACCAAAATAGCCCTCAAAAATTATGGGCAGCCATTAACAAATTACTACTACCAGGCAAAACTGGTATCTCCTCTTCCACCTTAGTAAATAACTCTGATAGCATTCCCACTCAGTTTAATAAATTCTTTACTGAAACAGTACTGACCCTAGCCAAACCAACGGAAAACTCCACACACGCACCCTTCCTTTGAACCCATCACTACTCCCATAAGGAATAGCTCCTTCAAATTCCAGTCAGTATCTATAGATAGGATAAAAAAGTACCTCAGAAAACTTAAAACCATTACTCTGGCTGCTGACAAATTACCAGGGGAATTATTAAAAATTGCTACCAATACAGTGGCCTACCCTGTAGCCATTCTAATTAACAGATCCCTCTCAGAAGCCACCGTCCCAGAGATATGTAAAATATCTCACATAATCCCCCTACATAAAGGAGGTAACTCCACAGAGCTTACAAACTACCAACCTATAGCAATTATATACCATCTAGCAAAAATCCTTGAAAAGTGCATACACTTCAAATGATTTATGACTTGCACACACACAGGCTCTTATCAAACACCAAGCACGGCTTCCGACACTTCCGTACTACCACCACTGCCTTATTGTCCTTCTCCAATACAGAAACTCTCATAGAAATGCTGGTAAATTTGTTTCTGCCACTTTTCTTGAACTCTCAAAGGCCTTTGAGAATTAGGACTCTCTCTTTCCACCATAACCTAGTTCCAGAGCTATTTAGCTGGCCATCAGCAAGCAGTCTTGTGGAAACAAGAACTCTTCCCCCCTTCTCCCAGTTAATCTTGGTGTTCCCCAGGGTTCTATTTTAGGCCCTCTGCTGTTCACTCTCTATACCTGTAAGCTTCATTCCTCCACTCCCAAAGCATCTGTCATTCAATACACTGATGATTCTACATTAATTTGTGCAGCTTCCTCACTACAGGAACTTTACACATTAACTCAGGAATCTTTCCTCTCTATAGAAATATGGGTATCCAATATCCAATTCATCCTAAACCCTGCTAAAACCAAACTACTGCTCTTTAAACCCACTAGGTCCACCTCATCAACTTCAGCCTTTAATATCATGTCCAGTAACAAAACTACTACCTCTCCCACAGAGCACACCAAACTCCTGGGCATTGAGATAGATAACAATCTAAGATTTGATATTCATATTTCCCAGACCATGAAGAAAGTTCACAAAAAACTAGGTACCCTGTATAGAAATAGACAATTCCTTACCCAAAAAACAAAAGCTACTGTATCTCACACCCACCTTATTTCTACCCTCCTGTATGCCTCATCTATTCTCACCAACCTTAGAAAAGCAGACCTAGCTAAGCTTGACTCTTGTTATAACAAAATAGCTAGATTTGCCTCGGACTCCCCATTTAGATCTCACCACCGCTCATCCTTCAACTGGCTGGAACTTCCTCAACTCCTGCATTACAACCAACTCTCTCTGGCCCATTAACTTTTATATTAACCAGAAAAAGAAAACCTGCATTGCAAAGCCTATTTCACCTCCACATCAATAACAGAACTCTTCGCTCCAGTAACAAACTTATTCTGACAGTAACTAAGTCAAATATACAGCAGGTGATGTCCTCTTTTTTAATTATGTATCCAAGATGTGGAGTGCTCTACCCTATAACACAACTACTATGGCATCCTTCATACCGTTCAAAAAAGCATTAAAACGGCATCTCACTAATAACTAGCTATGCTCTTGCACTTTACCAGGCTAGACCCTCCACTATGGTAGACCCTACACCACCTTAACTATCTCACACCTCAAGAGGAACAGATAGGTCTATATTCTATTACTGTAGAAATACATACAATAAAGTAAAATAGATTGTTAGGGTTAGACCCCATTAACCTTTAAGAAGTTGTTGGTTTACACATGACTCCCTCCAGCAATGATTGAGGTCATTTTATATATATATATATCTTTAGACTAAAACTATTGCTGTAAGATTTCTCTATTTTCACTAATTGTGACTGCCGTGTATGAATATATTACTATTAATTAAGATTCACTGCATTTTGTATCTAAATATACTTTGTAAACTTTGTAGTTTTTTTTGTTGCATGTTATTCATGTGTGTGGAGCTTTTCTCCCCGGGCTTCCACTGAAAATGGACCTGTGTCCAGTGGACTATCCCGGTTAACAAATGTAAGACAAATAAATAGTTGTATCCTTTTATCTGTATGTACGTGTATACATGTACTCATATATATCTGTACGTATTTATATTTGCATATATACATGTATGTATGTATGTGCATATGTTTACGTATAGATGTGTATATTTACACGCAAACACACACATATATTTGTGTATAGATAGCTTTGTGTTTAATAGGATTCAGAGCAGTTGCTGTTACTGTTATTGTTAAACTTTCTTACTGTTAAGTTGTTCTGATGTCTGAGAAGTCCACTGGTTTCAAATAGCGTTTAGCCTGTGGGCACAAGATCCCCTACCGCCACCAAGATACCCATTCCCTTTGTATTTACTGCATAGGTCCTTCCCTCTTAGAGGGTAGCAGCAGTGTCTGTGCTGTCTTTGGCACCAGAGCTCTTCAAGTCAGAAAGGAATAACTTATTCTTAAGGGACATTTTCCACCTCAAACAGTGTCCAGAATGTCCTCTGAATCCAAGGCACCTTCCACCTCTCCTCCTTGTGAGAAAAAGGGGAAAAAAGAGACAATGAACAATCTAAAGAAAAAGTGAGATATACAGAGAAATGTGAAGAAAAACAAATTAAGAAGAGGCGAGAATTAAGAGCAGAGGAACTAAAGAAATGGTCTCTGGATCCAAGCTCTTTTCCAGGTCCAACAACTAAGTTGTCGAGGCAGTTGGATCCAACTGCAACCAGGATCTGAACTCCCTCCCCATAACCTTCTTTTTCTCCAGAGCTTATCAGCCCCAGACTTCATTCTGTGGTACTTCAAAAGCTACCTTGAGACCACCCTATGTATCTTCCTCAGGGTCTGGTTGATCCACCAGAAGCCTATTTGAAATGGATGTCTGACCGTATGATGAGATCATTTCTGAGGACACAGATTCAGCTGGAGATCCTCTTGGCCCCATCCCTGAGGAGAGAACCAGAAATTGGCCCATTGACACTGTCCATCCTTGTTCTGATACAGTCACCCTTTCTGGAACCGGTGTATATGGATCTGAAACCCTCTGCCACACCAGCACTGGATTTGACAGCTCTGGAGACTTCAGCTTTGACATCTTCCCTCACCTTCTCAACAGTGTTGCCTCCAGATTGGGAAGAGTCCTGGAGCCAGAACACTGAAGTTGGAGCCCCCGACGGTAGAGTCTACTCTGAAGTTTTCAGAGCTGCCCCTCCCCCTCGGTGCTTCTGCTGTAGATACCTCAGCTTCATGGTGCTCCTAGAGGCCAGCTTTCTTTGTAGTCGGGAAGACTACTGACTGCTGATAAGGGTAGTTCTTCCACACCTCCATTAGCTGAGTCGGCTTTTGAGGCTATGGAGAGGGCTTTGGTTGAACCAAGGAGACTGGGGTGTGCACAGTGTTCAGCATCCATCCTGATTCCCATTGGATCCTGTGCCGCCTTCCTCTCATTCAAGACAACAAGGACAGGCAGACCCAATCAGCTTTGAGGCAGTTTGATGTTTGAGCTCCCCCATCTGACTCTTAAGGTTTCTCCATCAGAGCCCCCAAGACACATTCTCTGGAAAAGAACATGCAAATGGAAACACTAAGACTCCTCTCCCGAGTTGGTCACCAAAGACACAGACTTAGGAGATGGAGTAGGTTCCTCATGTTCCCCCCATTGGAAACTTTCTGAAATTGATGCAACAGAGACAGGGATGGTCCACAGAAACTCCTTATGATGAGTCTGTGTTTCTTGAAGCTTTTAGGTTTGACCCTTCAACGTCCTGGGTGGTTCCACCTCCTGTTGCCTTAATAGAGCTCATCTCTCAGAACGTTTGGAAGAAAACTGATGTGGCAGAGCCTATTCCCAAAAAATAGATAAGATTTTTGTTGCCCCAAAGGTTAAGAGACCATGGTCCAAGACCCCCCCCAGTTGATGCTATGATGGTTGAAGCAGCCACAAATGAGGAACTCTCGAAGAAAGTTTTTGTCTCCATCCGTGCAACAGGGAGTCGAGGGCATTGGACAGACTGTGGAAATGGACATATGCTTCAGCGACATTTGCACTTTGAGCACTGAACTGTTTAGCACACCTGACATGTTTTCAAAGAGACTTGTTAAGGAACTCTCCAAGTCTCTCTTCGGTAGCTTACCTACAGATGTCCAAAAGATGGTGGATGCCCAAATATCTACCCTGCAGTCTTCCTCAAATGCAGCCATGAAACTTGCTGTCCAGTGCAGTTGATGCTGCATCAAGGGTAGCCGGCAGTGATATTACCATGCAGTACCATGCCTGGATGCGGTTATTCGATTTCAAGGGCAGCTTCAAGGCATCTTTTATCAATGTCCACTATGACAGTTCCACTTTGGTTTGATCTAAGGTAAAAGAAATGCTTACCAGGAGCAAACAGGACAGTCAGACCTTGTCTTCCATGAGAATCGTTTTTTTTTTCTTCCTAAAAGATCCTTTGTCTAGGAATCAAAGAGAAGGTAGGAAAATGTAGTTCAAAACGTCTCAAGGTTTTCACCAGGATACTTTTGGGGATAGACCTCCCCAGGCAGAGGAGGAAGTAATCCTAATGGACACCACCCAAAAGATAGAACCAGGTTGCAAAGTCAAGGTTTGGGCCTACACTGAGAAATTAGTGTCTCTGAATGCTTGCCCAACTGCTGCTCTCTGGAGATAGTCTTGGGATGCTTTTCCCTGCTTCCTTTAGCCTGACAAGTCATAACTTCTGACTAATGGTTGTTAAAGATTATCACCAGAGGTTCTACAATACCCTTTTTGGATTCCCAAAGAAAAGAGTAAAGTTTTCCAGTACTCTCCCCATTCAGTTGGAAGTATTGAAGTTGCTAAACACGAGTCAGAGTCATCCTCCTGCCCCCCCCCCCCCGACCAATTAGGATCTGGAGTCTATTCCAGGGTCTTTTTAGTTCCAAAAAAGACAGGGGACCTCAGACCAGTGTTGGATCTCAGCAGAGTAAATCAATATGTGAAACAAAGTTTCAGATGGTCATGGTGCAGTCCATCCTGCCTCTATTGAGGAAGGATGATTGGATGTGCTATATCGATCTCTAGGACTCCTACTACTATCATATTAAGATTCAGTGTCAATCCAGGAGATTTTTCCATTTTCTTTCGGGAGCCAATCACTACGAGGTCAGGACTTTGAAATTCGGGCTCCCCAGAGCCCCCTGGGAGATCAGCAAGATAATGGCAGTTGTGGCAGTTGTGGCAGTTCATCTCTGGCTTCTAGGGATCCATGTATTCCCACATTTAGACCATTGTTTCCTAACTGGTACCTCCAGGGATCTACTGCTGCAGCACCAGTCATATCTTCTATCTAGCAAACCAGTTGTGGATATCAAGTCATTTTTATAAGAAAAGCAAACTGCCTCTCTCTCAGAACATAGAATTTATAGGTTGCCAGATAGCCGCAGTCCAACAAATTGTGAAACTCCCTGTTGCAAGAGTTAATTCATTAAGGTCTGTAGCTTTTCATGTGATGCATCACCCTTGACCACACAAAAGACTCATCTGCATCTCTTAGGGCCGACCGCCTTTTCTATTACATTGGTTATATTGGTGAGATATCACATGAGAATCTTACAGTGAGCATTATCAGTACAATGGTCACAGAACCCCCCCCCCCTTCACACCAGAATCCAACTTAATCAGGTATGCAAGAATCACATAAATTGGTGGATTACATCCATATCAGTAACATAGGGCAGATCTTTTTGTCCACCTGCTCCCAAGGCCACAGACACCTCCCTTCTAGGGTGGGAGTGGGGTATTTCAAAGGGAAGACAGTTCAAGGGATGTGGTCATCAAGAGAGGCCATATTTCACATCAGTGTCTTGGAGTGGGTCTCTTAGCTTTTGAGGACCATCTACCCAAGAATCTGATTGCATTTTAAAGAGAAATATGCCTGTGGTCTGGTATATCAACAAAGAAGGAAGAACACATGCATATTCTCTGTCTAGAAGCCATGCAAGTTTTGCAGTGGGCATTGTCTTCAAACCGCTTTCTGGTAGCAATGCACACTCCTGGGCCATCCAGTGTACTGGGGACAGGTTGAGCAGAGCTTATACTATTGTCTCACGAGTGGTCTCTTAGACAGTGGCAACAGAGATTTTCAGCCACTGAAGCCAACCTTGCTGAGACCTCTTTGCTTCCTACCGCAACAACAAATGCAGCAGTTATTTCACCCTCATCCCCCCCACAGGGACCGTAGCCTTTATGCCTTTCCACCAATTCCTAGTCTCATGAAGTTCATTCAGAAAGCCATGAAATGGAAGACCAGGGTAATTCTCATTGCCCCCTTTTGCCCTCAGCAGGTATGGTTCCCCTTTCTTTGGCTTCATCTACGGCACCCACTGTGGGCTCTGGATCAGACTCAGGATCTCCTCAGTCACCCATCTAGGATGCTTTTATCAGATCTCAAAACTAACTGCATGGTTTTTCCAGTTTTAACGATAGCCTGAGATACCAGGTTTCCTTCCCCTGTATTTCATATAATTTCTTCTTCTCAAAAGGAATATACCAAAAAGACGTACAAAAGCGAATGGAAAAGGTTTTCTGTTTGGGCATCCTCAAAGAGATTAGTCTCCTACTCCACTGGTGATTCTGGATTTCCTCTCTGAACTTTTTGCTGGAGGTTGTAGTTATTCTACAATCTAAGTCCAGATGGCCACTATTTCAAATTTTCATGTAGGACATAATGATTTACTCATTGCATCTCTTAAGGTGATCAGGGCTTTTCTTAGAGGAATATTTTTGTTGCTACGACTTGGTCAACATCCAGTCCCTCCTTTGGACGTTAGTTTTTCTTCAGGCTTTGACCCAAAAACCCGTTGAATGTGGCTTCAACAGATTTAAAATTCCTTTTTTTGGAAAACTGTCTTTTTGTTTGCCATTACAGGAGTAAAATGAGTTTTGGAGTAACAAGCACTTTCATGCAAACCTCCTGCCCTTCCATGTTTTCCACAAGGACAGAGTTTCACCGAGAGCAAATACCTCCTTCCTTTCCAAGGTGACAGCAGAATCTAACCTGAAACAACAAACTGATTTAGCAGTATTCTTTCCAAACTTTGCTAACAAGGGAGAACACACCTTACATACCTTAGATGTCGATGGACTACTCAGGTTCTGTTTACACCGTACTAAAGACTTTAGAAAATCAGACCAGCTATTTATATCCTTTTCCAAGGGAAAGCTAGGACAACAAGCGTCAAAAGTTACTAGATGGCTAGCAGATTACTTTTCTTTTGTGTGTAAGACAAAAGGGCTGCCTTTATATTCCAAACCTAAGGCTGACTCTGCCAGAGCAATAGCAACTTCAACAGCATTTGCAAAAAGAGTACACGTCAGTGATGTATGTGCAGTGGCAACTTGGTCAACAACTCATACCTCATTACAAGTTGGATGTGCAGTCTAGAGATCGCAAATCCTTTGACTCTGGTATTCTGATAAATGTCCTTTCTTGAGTCTACACAGGCCCCGCTTTGGGTCGCATGGGAATTTGTCCCACATGTTGAATCAGAGGAAAATGGGCAACATTGGATACAAAAGTTATATACTTACCATAACGATAGATCCATGTTGCCTTATTTTCGGTTCAACTCCCCTCCTCCCTCCCCTTCCAAATTGTAATTTTTTCATCTTTTGAGGCTCGATCAGGCCTTAATGGGACCCTGTATCTCTCTCTTGTGCCACTTTCCTTTATAGTGGATAATGTTACAATATTCCTTTTCTTTATTCTTTCCTGCATTATTAGAGACTGTTTGGAATTGGTCAGCAACTCGATCTAAGGTAAATCATCTAGGAGGAGGGAATTGTGGGTAGGGGAGAAGCTAGAGCTGTTGGATCCAATAGTCTGGTGTAAGGCACTAAGATCGGATCTGATATCTCACATGTTGAACCAGATGAAAATAAGACAACACATATCTGTCATTATGGTCCGTACATCATTTTTGTGTTAATTCTGTGATAACGCAAGTGAGCACTTGGACTTGTGTTCCATAACAGGATTTGTTAATTGAGAGAATACATTGTGTGCATGATCCAAATCTGACCATGAGAAAACAATCAAGACCTGTGTTTACCTAGATGCAGTCATACTAGCAGAAAGGGCTACTTTGGACAAAGTAGTGGCCAAAGGAAAAACCTATTAAAAATTGGGCACGGCAGAGTGTTTGTGGAAAATGATTATTCACTTTACATCAGGCAGAAGAGAGCAATTTGGGAATGTTGAGAGGCATGTGTTTGATTCAAGCTGCTGTATCCAGCTGTGTTCAGAATATTTTTTCCTGAAGGATCAAATACACTTTTGGATGAAGAACAGACTAAGGAGGAAATAAAAAAAAAAAAAAAAGTTTAGCTGGCAAGCAAAAGAAAACTTTGCTTCTCATTCTTGTGACAGTAATAACACACACAGAAATACTTTGATACTGAAACCCTTTCCATTGCTTCTAAAGAAAATGTATGCACAGCAGAAAAAAAGCACAGGAGTTGACTGGAGTACCTTTGACTTGAACCAGGGACTGGTGTTGGAAGATTGAGATGATCAGAAAGAAGACCAGCAACAGCATTGTTGGGTGTCATATCTGCTAGGAGAGTATCAGATCTTCAAGCACTGTTATGTTTAAAACCCTTTTTGTCTTCAGTAAGGAGGGAGATGGCCTAAGAAATGGTCCTTCCTTTTTACTAGAAGTATTCATGGAGTTTTCTTCTATTCAGACTGTTCATTTACTTGTCTTCCTCCCCATCCTTCAAAAGAAGGGAGAAGAGATCCTGCACTCCTTAGGCATACACAGGCAACTAAGGTATTGCTTGTACATAACCAAATTGTACCATTTACAACAAGTGAAAAACCCTTTGCAAGGGGTCACACGATCACTGGCCCCACTGTATTATGTGCTGCTGTTGACCATTAAATCACTTTAGTAGTAGCATTAAGTTGTCTGGAATGTATCCTGCCAATTGTCTGATAATTCTGTCAGTGTACAAAAGCTTTTGGACACCTTCCACACACACCATGCATCCGAGATAGCACAAGAGTGCTTTGGTATAAGAGGAGACACATGCCAAAATTCAGAATTTTCTTGCTGTTGAAGATTTGAGTCAGACACTTATGTACACTGAGACTTCAGTTTTGACATTTGGCTTGTATGTCCCTTCTGGGCAGATCAGTATTCCAGAGGGGACCTTGCTTTTGATTTTTGATTAACATTTTTGGTACATTTTTCCTCTGTCTAACAGAACAGGAAAATATCGGTGTTGTAGACAAATCCCATACAAGGATTCCCATATGGCCTGTATTTTTTGGGAGAATCCAATAACATCTGTTCATGTGAGATTTGTCTTTCTTTCACCCCCCCCCCAAGACTTTTTGCAGTCAGCTTAACAGCCTTGACATATTTTTAGAGAACAAATGCATGAAAGCCCTTGCTCTGTCCTCCATGGCCACCAGGTCTCTCATCAGGCATCCCCCTTCATGTAAAGTAAAAGGAAAAAAATTGTCAAAGAGAATTCTTAAGCTACCCTGCCTTCAGCCTTTCTTTTCAGTTAGAGACTGAATCTCAGTGGCTGTAATAGTCTTTAGTCAGTCCAGTGTGACCATTCCCCTATTTATATCCATAGCTGCACATAACACCCTCCCAAAGACAACATTTACAGAGAATGTTACAATCTAACTCACTTCAATCCAGACAATTTCATCTCCACTTTGTCCAACATAAATTGGCCCTTCCTTAAAAACCTCCTCCTTAATGATGCTGTAACCTCTTTCAATACTCTGTTTCTAGATGTACTAAACTCCATGGCACCTTTTAGGAAAATCAGGGTAAAATCAAAATGTGCTCCCTGGTTAACTAAGCAAACACGCCCTATCATGCATCAGAGGGATGCTGCCTGGAAAACTTGGGCCAGAAATAAAACTCCTCCCTTATTCCAAAGCTACAAGGAACTTATAAACAGGTGTAAAAAACTAGGTATCAGAGAAAAAAACCCTTCCTTTGCCTCCAACCAAAGTAGCCCACATAACAGCCCTAAAAATTTTTGGTCTACCATAAATAAAATCCTCCACCCTGGTAATCCTCTTACCCCCAACCCGTTCCCTCTCAGTACTATGTCAGAGACTGATGCTCTTTTAAATAATTACTTTAATGAAACAATTCAAAAACGAACTCCAAATAGCTCTACTGACTCCTCTCCGTTCCATCCCAGTCCTCCTTCCTCCAGTACATTCTCCTTACATACAGTTCCCATTGCCTTCATCTAATCCCAACTAAATAAACTTAAGCCCTGCTCTCCCTCTGTTGACAGTCTACCTTTCTACTTTCTTACAATTGCTGCCATTGCTATCGCTTACCCTGTGTCTATCCCTATTAATCGTTCTGTTACTGAATCGCTTGTCCCAGATGTATGGAAATTCTACACAGTCTGTCTTCACAAAGGAGGAAACTCCACTGACCCATCCAACTATTGTCCCATTGCTATACTATCCCCCCTTACCAAAATTCTAGAAAAGTGCATCCACGCTCCGCTACTTAAACACCTCCTAGATAATAACCTTCTTACTCCCACCCAACAGGGCTTCAGACTCCACCACAGTACATCAACAGCTCTACTCTCATTCACCCAAACAGTAGCAGAAGCCTGTGACAACAACCTACTAGTTTCCTGCTTATTCCTTGACCTTTCCAAAGCATTTGATACTGAATATCACTCTAAACTGATAACTAAACTCTTTGACCTTCATCTCCCCACCCCCTCTTTAAGCTGGCTTTCTAGCTACTTATCTAATAGAAAACAATCTGTAAGCTGGAAAACTGTCACCTCCCCATTTCTTCCTGTTAACACCAGTGTTCCCCAAGGGTCTATATTGGGTCCTCTCTTGTTCAATATTTTTACTAACAGTTTATCCTCTGCTACCAACCTCTCCCCACTCTTATATGCCGACAACTCGACCTTTATTACCACTGCCCACAGCATCCCAGAACTCCTTGCTCTTACCAAAGACACTTTTACATCCGTTGAAATTTGGCTCACTGATGGTCAACAAATTCTAAATCCCAAAAAAAAAAACTAAACAACTACTTTTCCTATCTAAAATACTGGCAACACACAAATCCACTTTTTCTTACCTCCGTCAACAGTACCACTATCAGACCAGAACCCCATACTAAATTACTTGGTGTTATAATTGGCGATTAATTAAAATTTGACATACATATCCATCGTTGCATCAAAAAAAAAAAAAAGCACCAGAAACCTGGTCTCCTGTACCGTAACCACAAACTGCTTTCACCCACCACCAAACCTCCCTGGCCGTGTCTCCTATTATTACCCTGTCTTTTGTATGCAAATCAAGTTTTTACTAACCTTCAGTCTTCACTTCTCTCTAAACTAGAGCAAACATACAATGAAATAGCTAGATTTGCCTCTAATCTCCCTTACAAATCCCACCACTGCCTCGCCCTTAAATCATTACAGTGGCCTGAATTCCCTAAACAGTTGTTTCTTTCTCAACTGCATATCACACACTCAGTTCTTTATAATGCCACTTCTTGTTCCTCCATCTCTAATATTGTATCTCTACATAACCCCCGGCGTCAACTTTGTACATCTGACAAGTATCTTCTTGACATTTACAAACCGTCAGAAATATCGGTAAGTCCCTATATACTCTGTAGCTCACACCTGGACCTCCCTTCCACTTGAAAAAAGAAGTATCCACCATAAGTTCCATTTCAAACTACAACTCAAGCACTACCTTCTTAAGACCTGGTCCTGCCCTTGCCAAGCTCCGACTTGATCTCAAACTGATTTCTTCCTAAATTCTACTTTTGATTACTTTAAGTTTTTCTCTCTTTTTATCCACCTTTCTTTCTTGCTCTTCTTTACAGTATATCTACAATCAGGTTCTTGTAAATATTCATACCAGGGGATTAGCCTGCCACTATTGTATTGTATTTTTGGAAACATATATATAAATATATTGTCTTTGTTGTTTTCATTTTATGTAAAAGTTTCTTGTCTGTATCCTTCTCTGTCCCAGTTCTAGGCTTTCACAAAAAGGAACTCTTAAAGTGGGCAAAATCCTATCCAATTAAGTCCAGGTCTTCTCATTTTCCCCCACCCCTATCCAGTCTGTAACATACACTTCAGACTTTACCAATGTGGCAATATCCAAGGAAATCAAAGTCCAGAAGACTTTGGGATACACATTTTAAGAAGAAACACAAACTTCAAGGAAATTATGCCCCTGTTAAAAGTACCAAAGGTCTTGAATCAACTGGACGTCAGGCTAGCCATGATTGCCTTGGAGGTGTCATCTCAGCACAGTCTGTCCCTTCAGGAAACTTGCATTCCATCAGAGCATAACACTGTTGAAGAGACTCTAAGCAGATCCAGGATAGACCCTCACAAACATAAGTTACACCCAGAGATTTTACAGGATATTGTCCACTTTCACAGTAGATCTGTATGCCTCCATTTGCAACAGAAAGAAATTACATACCAGAACACTTTACAAAAAGGCCTGGAAAGCAGATGTTTTCCTCTACTCTTTCCCATGAATAGGAATATAGCTCACCCTTCCTCTGATAACCAGAAATGTTCATACATGGATCATCATTGTAATAGTATAAAATATGTGGATATTACACCCACTAGGTGCCTTCCCCGTGCTCCACCTGCCAGAAGTACTCAAGGCATTACCATTAAAATTATGTTAGAACTCCAAAATACTTCAGAGCTTTTATGCTGCCAAAGCGACTGCTTCTTCTGCAGGCTCTGTGACTCTGTCAGTTGGTTGGTGATCCTTCAAGAGCTGGGCAGAGATGTCCCCATTGGAGAAAGGCTTCCCTTTTACTTTTTTTGAGTAAAAATTTACTTTATCTTTTTAAATACTTTTATTAAGAAACTAAGTGACCGAGGCTGTTACTGCACTGGGACAATGGAGTCATGTTGGTGCTTGTGTAAACTTTTTGCAAGGAACGATTTACATTTTGACAAAAAAAATGTAATATTTACTGAAGTTTTATTTTTCAGGACAGGATATTGTGCTTGTGAGGAATTTTCACTGGTTAACTTGCCTCAAAACCACTTGATGTCCTTCCTTATCACTGTTGGAGTATTCCTTACAAAAAGGATATCCTGCCAAATATAGCAAAATGTCCAGCAAGCATAACAAAGGCCTGGGCTCTTTTAAGCACCACATGTCAGATGCATGTCCTATGTGTGAGAGCAAAATCCTCTGAGCTACTTTGCTGCCAGTCCAAAATGTTTTTGAATTCGGTTTGTATGTTCATCTCATTGACTGTTACTGAGCCTAGGGCAGATAAGAACCCCTTTGGGGACTCTTCTTTGTTTTCTTTTTGCTTGGTTGGTGGTTTTGTGTGTCATCTGAAAGGGAAAATGAGTGTTTATGGCAGATTCCCCATTCGGATATACATGCAAAGTAACACTTCTGCTTAGGTGCAGACCACTATCACATGCAGTGTGATAGTCGCCAGGCCTTTGTACCCAATATTCTGTGCATTCATTTGTCGTCTTTGTCTGTGTATTTGGAAGACCAATGTCTGAAGTTGTTGGCTCAGAGAACTATGGCTTCTGAATCTGCCTGCCCAGACGTTCAGCTGCTTTCAAAAAAGAAGACCAATAAGATGTGCTTAGAGACTTTTGTTCATCCTGTACCAGACATCCCCATAGGGTTGGATGAAGAGTCTGAGCGCACTCCATTATGACACCTGCTTCTGTTGAGACCCTATTAGAGGCCGACTTTGGGCTTGTTGTTCACATGTACAAAGAGGCTGAGCCTACGTCTGCTGCAGACAAGAAGAGGGAGCCATAGCTGATCATCTCTGAAGGGCCTATGGGTGATCTCCCAGATCCTTGTTAAGGAGGGAAGTACCTGGTTCTGTTACTGAAGTTACACAGGGCACCAAATCTCCTAAGCTTGCAGGGGCAGAGGTTCACCTTTAAAAAAACAAACAAAAAAAAAGGGCTAAACATATGGTTCCTGTAGCTTAGAACATCCATAAAGAGAGGCAGGATTTCACTTAGGGTCTTTATGGCCATCATGACCTTCAGGGTTTGTCAGTACCTTCACCTGTTGCTTTCTCTTCTACTTTCTCTGAGAAAGGTAGGGTTTCTGTTTCCTCTGATGAGGAAGACGATACAGATTCTGGGGAAGGGTCCTTAGCTTATTTTTCCCAGCTCCATTCCCCTCTTGCTTTGGGAACAGATGAAGATGATAACTTTCTTTATTGATTTCCCTATTAAGGCACTTTTCTTCGAGGGCAACATTGCTAAAATGATGGATCATTTTCATAGGATCATAGGAAGTTACTATGCTAATGGTTCTAGGGTAATTGCAAGCCTAGCCAAGTTCTTACCCTTATTTCCATGATCAGCACCTCTTGCCCCTGTCCAAGAGGGACATAGGTGGAACCCCTGGGGTGAATTTACGGTCACCCATCCAGTTGTTCAGATTGAGTTTGAAGAGAGCCAATGAGGTACTCTGTTTAACATGAAGTGGGCGTCTGTTCCAAAGGTATGGTAACCTCTGGGAGGCAAATCTATCCATCCAGCAGATTTTATTAATGTCACATATCAGGTTATGGTCTTTAGAGTGAGTAACCCATGTACCATTTGACTTACGGATATGCAGCATTTCCAGTAGCGCAGGGTCAGAGATTTCCTTGTATGCAAGGCAGATATTACCTCTGAGTAGTCTGTATGAAACAGAATAAAGTGACAGTGATTTCTGATGATCCCCATAGGGCAGATACTGAAGACCTTAAATTTTCTATGTAAAGAATCTCTGTGGTTTCTCCAATTGCTGCAGGTGCTGAGAAAGGTACATACCAAAAGAGGCGTTGTACTCTCTTATTGGCCTGATGAGAGAAGAGTACAGGGAGGTTATAACTTCTTTTTTTTCTGGAGGCAATGCCCTTATTTATGAGATGAGCATTATAGAATGCTCTTCTTATAATTGTGGAGACATGGTGGTCAAAGTTAAGGTTGCTGTCAACCTGTGTGCCCAGGTCTCTCACCACTTACAGCATACTTAAGGTGTTGCTGTCAATGTGGTAGTTAGTGGGAACATCGCTTTTACCAAAAGGAATGATAATACATTTTTTGCATTGAGTTTAAGGCCATGACTTTAGCAAAAATTATTTGATTGTGTAAGACCCTCTTGTAGGATGTAGACATCATTTGGAAATTCTGTGACCTCTCCCACTTTGCAGTCATCAACAAATTTTATCAGCCACAAACCTTTAGCATTTGTTTGTACTTCAGAGAAATAGATTCCAAACAGTAGAGGTCCCAGGACTGATCCATGCGGAACACCACAAATTACAGGTCTGCTCTTGGGAGGTGGATTCCCTTGTTTTGACTACATGAGTTCTATCAGTGAGCCAGTTGGCAACCCATCTAATGATGTAAGGGTTGATGCCTAGTTGGGTGAGTTTATCAATGATGCGTGAGTGGGGGATAGTGTCAAACATCCTGGCTAAGTCCAGGTAGGCTGTATGCACAGATTTCCCTCATCCAGGGCCTTGGTGACTGCCTCACAGAAATCCACCAGGTTTAACAGGTATGATCTCCCGTTGACAAATCCAAACTGAGTAGGGTCAAGTGTTTGGAGATTACCTATGTCTTTGTCGATAAGGTCCATGATGATTCACTCATTGGCCTTACAGATGAGGCTAGTCAGGCTAATAGGTCTGTAGTTCCTGGGGTCAGTGATAGCACCACCTTTGTGCAAGGGAATAATGGTGGTTGTTTTCCATTCAGCTGGTACCAAGCCTGTGCTTAGACTATGATTGAAAAAAGTACCCATTGTTGTTTCTAATTCATGTTGTTGCCCATGTAGGATGTAGCCTGCGGTGTTATCAGGTCCCATAGATGCTGTGTTTTTTGTCTTAGAGAGGGCATTTATGACCTGCTCTTTACAGATGCAAGGTAGGGGACAGGTGGTAGGGATGTCATGGAGTACATGTGGCAGGGACAGGGGAGTGAAGTTTTCACAGAACCTGTCAGTCAACAGGTTAGCTATGTCCACAGGCTCAGTATATGTGGTATCATTAACTACCAGTTCTGCACAAATCTAGGCCTTTTCTTTTAGGTTACGGATGTAACTATAGAATGCTTTATGGCTGTCCATTGTTGAGGAAGCTAATTTGGACTCATAGTTTGCTTTGGAGGACTTCACAAGAAGTCTTATTTGCTTATGTAAGCTGAGGAGGGAGTGTTTCCAATTTAGGGGGGCTTGCTTCCTCTTACTCTTAGACAGCAATTTCCTCCTCTTACTGCAAAACCTGCTAATGGCACTTGTCCACCAGGCAGGTTTGCTCTTCCTCGAGGAGCTTGTTTTAGTCCTATCGGGTACGGTCAAATCAATGCAGTTATACAGGTGTTTGTATTAAGCATTGGTGTGAAGCTCTGCATAGTTGCCAGTTCCATCTGAGGCAGGAGGTGCAGTGAAGCTATTTATACCATCCCATAAGAGGTTATAATCTGCTTTGGCAGTTTAGTTTCTGCTGAGGAGGGGGTTAGGTGTGATAGTTACTTCAAATGAGACCGATTTGTTGTCTGATCTCCCTAGGGAGGACCTCACAGTGGGGGTGCTACAGATGTCCCCCATATTGGTAAGCACCAGGATGTTGGTTTCTCTTGTGGGTGTGTCAACCAGCTGGTCCAGGGCATTGGAGTTAACGAAGTTGTGGAACCTTTGGGCAAGTGATTTTGAGCATGAGTAATTTACCCAGTCAATGGATAGGTAAAGTCTCCCAAAACCATGGTGTTTGGATGTATCTTAATAGGCTCAAGTAGATCCAAATAGGCAGAGTGGGTGTCCTGATTCATGGAGGGGGTCCTGCAGCTGGCAGTGACTTGAATAGGTGTAATCAGGGAATCATACTGCTTAACCAATTTGATGGTGTATTTATCTTTAATGAATATTGATACACCGCCTTTTTTTTAGTTTTCACGCCTTCAGTTTGAGGTCTGAACATGTGTAAGGTGGTGTAACCCAGTATAGCTGGGGTGCTGTTCACAACCTTGAACCCAGGTGTCTGCGACTACACAAATGTCTGCATCTTCCAAGGTGAGGACGGCTTCCAGTGAGTGCAGTTTTGTGCTGAGACTCCTAGCATTTAGCAGCATAACCTTGAGGTTGTTTTTAGATGGAGTTTTTATTTTGGGAATTTTGTCCTTGAGACACTGTGTAAAAAAGGCACTATAGGGGTGGCAAAAGCCTTAGCCAGTAGCTGAAATCCCAAGGATGAAAAATGAAGACCATCTCTGGCAAAAAATGGAACTCTGCAAGGATGCCCTCTATCTCCTATACTCTTTAACTTATATCTTGAACCACTCTTCTTAAATATTAAACAAAATCTTTACCATAACCCCCCAATAACATGTAACACCAAAATCTTCCTCTCAGCCTTTGCAGATGATTTAAACATCTATTGTACTACACCACTCTCAGATGTAGACAAAATATTATCTGCTATAGAACACTTCTCAAAAATATCAAATTGCAAATTAAATCTTAAAAAACTAGCATATTTCCTTTAAAAACCCCTAAACCATTCTCACTTTTATCCCCAATAGGAAAAATAAAAACAAAGGAGGTAACCAACTATTTGGGTATTACTTTTTCAACAAACAATGAAGATTTCTACTCGAATAATATAACTCAAAAATGGCAGAATATCATTTTTCTAGAATATCTAAAACTACCGTTCCTGGCAAAAGTCTCAGTAATTAAAATGAATGTATTACCCAGATTACTTTATGAATACTCAATTAAACATACCTAATACATTTTTTAGACAAATTCACACTTTGCTCGCAAAATTTATATGGGATCCTAAAAAAAAAAAACAGAATCTCATATACTAAACCTTTGATCCCAAAAAGTAAAGGTGGCTTAGACCTTCCCAACTTCGAGACTTATTACCTAATCAAGAATGCTAATAGAATTCTGCGTATAGTTGAACACAACCCAAAGAATAAAGACTGGTCCCCGACATGGATAGTAATATACCAAAAACATATCAAAAGCTTGGATATCAACCCCAAAGCCCTATCCTTTCTAAACACCACCTTAATGAAACCGTGCAATATAATAGAACCCATTAAACACTCTATCTCACTAACTTAAAAACTCTTTAAACATTTAAATCTGACACCAGCTGTGATGATACAACCTTTGCGCAAAAATCCCAACCTTAAAATAAACAATCAGACCCTAAACCTGAATCCCTTTCCTAGATTAATTAATATAACCATTCAAGATATATACCCATTTCTAAATGGTTCTATACAAGAAATGAGGAATCAATTGAACCTTCACAAATCCTATCTAGTGATTCTAAGGCAAATTAAAGAACTATGTTCCAGCTATCTCCAAAACTGCAACATAACCAACAACGATTTATTAACTTGTAATTCCCTATGGAAGACCATCCTTTCAACTAAAAAATATATCACTAACTCATATAAATTAATCAAAGACATTAAATTCCAAAAAGACATACTTGTTTCAGACTTTTGGAGAAAGAATAATCCATCCATTGATAACCTTCAACTAATTCAAGCAATTAATTTAACAAATAAATCCATACCCCTTAAAAAACTGGCATTTACCCAACTCATGATTTATAACAATGCATATTTCACTCCCGTTATTTTACATACATTTTACTCTATGAAATCCCCTCTTTGTCCACACTGCAAAATTCTATCGGCCAATATGCTCCATCTATTCTGGAGCTGTAAATGTGTATTTAAACTTTGGAACTCCCTTAAATTTCAATTACAAAAAATGGGCTATCAATCATCCACACTCACCTGGGAATTTACTCTTCTACATATCCTACCAAATAATATCTCTAAAACTCAAGCAATTACTATGATCAATCTTTATCTCCTAATAAAACTCTATATAGCAACCAATTGGCTTAACCTAACTTAACATCTCCTGGGAGAATTTTAGATTAATGGCAACCAAGCATCTGTTAGCCCAAAAAATTTTAATTGACAAGGGGAATAAAAACATCAAACACAGGAAATTATGGGAACAAATCTTTAATATTATTCTAGCCTAGCTCATTACAGTGTAGTAAAATTAACTACATATAAAAGGTTCTATATTAACCTATATTTATAGCCCACAAAACTTTTCTTATTTTTCTTCTCCCTCCTTTTTATAATGTATATTTCTAATCACAATAACGTCACTGAACTGTAACAATTCCTCTCGAGTATTGAAAGCATCTATGTATATAGTGTAAATAATATTGATTGATTGTTTTACTTCCTATTGTACTACCAATAATGTATAATAACTTCTTTTTCTGAAGTGGTGTTACCTCTACTTATTATACTATGTTTGTTACCTTATATCAATGAAAATAATAAATAAAGAATTTTTGAAAAATAAAAGACCATCTCTGGCAAAGCATTGAGGTCTGTTGATCATGTCATCCCAGGTTGACAGATAGAGGATCCCCTTAGAATGACGCCAGAAGCTAAGGCAATTATTGAAGTCAGTTATTTTATGTTTGTATTGAGGCATTATCCTAGGTGAAGGTAAAATGCTGCTTAAGGCTAAGGACATACTGCCCTGAGACACACAGTCCGAGAGCTCAATCATGTCTCTCTTATATAGTCCAGAGAGAGGTACATCTCAAATTGTTCATACCACCATGGACTATGACTGAGTTATAACAGTACCTGTTGTTGAGAAACTTGAGTGCATGGGTGATATGTCATATTCTGGCACCTGCCAGCTGGCCATGACTTTTTCCTTATCCAGCGTAGTGAGAGGGACATCAGTGTGTCTTACAATGGAATCACCTATGACTAATATGTTTGATTTTGTGTTTTGCCTTAAGGGTTTGAACAGTGAGAGACTGGTGCATAAGCTGTTATGTGTAATGTGTTCTGCAGAGTAAGTATTATGTGTAGTGTGCTTGTGTTTGTGTTTGGGAGGTTTCTGGTGTTTAGTTATGTTTCTGTTGAGGACCTCCACATATGTAGGTATGTGTGATATGGGTTTGGGTGGAGTAGAAGGCGAGGTGTGCATGCTTGCAACCCACTCATTGTCATATGTACTGACTAGTGTGTGAGAGAGCATGGATTCAAGGTTCTTAATATAGTTGCATCTCTCACACTTTGTGTGTGTGTGTGTGTGTGTGTGTGTGTGTGTGTGTGTGTGTGTGTGTGTGGACTAGGAGTAGAGGGTTGTCAGTGAACATGAGGCAGTTGCTACATTGCCTCAGGATGCTCATGTTGACCAAACTAGCTGGAGAAACTGTGGGAAATTGTCTGTCCATAGTGGTAGATAAATTTATATGATCAGGAAAAGAGGTCACACTTAGGAGTGGCTAGTGGGTGAGAGGTATATTGGCACCTCTTTGGCTAGCCTTAGTGTTCCACCTGACAGTAGCGTAGGGCCACGAGAAACCTCTGTAGGACCACAAGCAAAGTGCTAAGGGAAAATTTAACAAACAAGGTTTGCTTCTGTAAACATCATCGGTAAGCACTGCTATGCGGCGATGCATGATGGAGCACTACACGCAAACAAGTGCAAATGTAGGGCTTAAATAAAACAAGAAAATATCCTTTTTAACTGAAACTAGCCAATAAGAACACTCTCTCTCTGAGATCTAGTCCAGTCACCCTCAATTAGATGGGACCCAGATGGTACTCTCCTCACACAAGGGTGTAGAAGGGCCATCACAACAAAGGTGGCTTGAAGCTGATGCTCAGACATTACAGAACAGACCCAGCAATTGCAAGCTTGGAAATGGGCAGTGCTATAGCTGAACTAGTACAGTGTGCAGTAAAATTTACAAAAAATATTTCAGACAATTCAAACAGTGGAATACAAGTGCAATACTAGAGCAAAAACAGGCATTTTTTAGTTAGTTGGAAGCAATGGATGCCTCATATATTTCAGTGTTTTAGTGAAGAGCTGGTTTTAGTGCTCAAGTGATACCAAACAGTCTAGATTCAGCGGGTGTGAATCTAGCCTCTGCTATAAAATGCAGAAGTAGTCGAAATTCAAAGTGCATAAAATTACAGTCACAACAACCGAAAGTACCTTTAAATAATGCAGCAATTCACCAGCAGTTCTCAGCATAGAAGGGTGTAGGCCACCCTCTCCTGCCACTGGAGTCTAAACCACAAACCTTCCTAGTGTAAAACAACTGGTTTTGAAGCACAAGTGCTTAAGCCAGAACTAAGATACTTCAGAATTATAGACACAACAGGCCTTCAACCAGCAATTTCCAGCCAGGAGGGTGTAGGCTGTCCTCTCCTGCCACAAGAATTTGGACCACAAATCCTCCTAATGTAAAGTAACTAGTTTGGAACCCAAGTGCTTACACCAGAATAAAGACATTTAGAATAACAGGCACAATAAGCCTTCACCAGCAATTCCCAGCTTAGAAGGATGTAGGCCACACTGTCCTGCCACAAGAGTCTAGACCACAACTCTCCCAATGTAAAGTAACTGGTTTGGAGCCCACGTGCTTAAACCAGAACTAAGACACTTTCAGAATAACAGACACAAAGAGCCTTCATTTGGCGGTTCCTAACTTAGAAGGGTGTGGGCTATACTCTCCTGCCACAAAAGTCTAGACCACAAATCTTCCTAATGTAAAATAACTGGTTTGGAACCAAAGTGCTTAAAACAGAACAAAGACACTTAGAACAACAAGTACAGTAGGCCGTTACCCAGCAATTCCCAGCTCAGAAGGGCAGAGGCTACCCTCTCCTCCCACAAGAGAGCAGACCACAAACTTTCCTAATGTAAAATAACTGGCCTGAAGCCCAAGTCCTTTAACCAAAGGTAAGGCACTTAGAGTAACAATTACAATTTAATCAGGCTACTAACAAGCAGTAATAAATGCAATTGAACCCTTTAAGCACAAGCAGTAAAAGCAAAATAAAGTAGGAAGAGACAAAAACAGTAAAAGCAGCTGAATAAAAATTGTGAGAGTTCCCAAATGTCTGAGGTTCAGAAGTGATATGACCTCTTGCAGATGGACTCTCCCAGGCTTTCTGCAGTGCCCCTTGTTTTGGAAACCATTCTTGATATCTTTACTTCTGCTTCACAGGCTCACCCCCCTGCTCCTAAAATGATGGCAGGTTTTGCACGTTCTTGAAGCTACAAAATTCTTGTACAAAAAAAGGTTCTTCCAAATCTTCAGTAATTTCTTTGTCTGCTAACAAACCTTTTAAATGGATTCATTCTTCTAAGGTTTTACCTTCTGATAAAGAAAGTGTATGATAGGGTACATTAAGAAGCTGTATACCTCTGACACCTTAGCCTTCAGGGTCATAAATTACCAGACCTCTATAACAAGGTATGTTGTGCCCCTTTCTAAGCTTGGGGATGGTTCTGGCTGACATGCCTGACTTTGAAGCCAAGACGTCTAACATTTCCTTATTCGGTTCTGCTTCACAGGTAGCTTGCCATTTTATAAAATGCAGCTATGATGCTGCTGTTGATGACTCTTCTTGGGCAGCTGTGTCAAGGTCCATTATCGGGAGGTATTCCTGGCTTGGATTGAAGCCTCTCCCTGAAGATATTAAGGCCAAGTTGTTGGACTCTGACTTGGACACCCAGAATCTGTTTGGCTGTACTGCTGCAGAGCTCTTTAAAACTTTGCAAGTTAAGCGGATGGTTATCCGGGACCTTAAATTTTCCTTTCACCTATCCCTAAGTTTCAAATGAAGTAACCTTCTGAGACTCCCTTTGTGTGTAGGCAGCGCAAGCAACCCTTGAAGGACAAGAGACTTTACAAGAGAGTATTTTCTGAGAAGCCAGCGCAGAATTCCAGAAGACAGAATTTGTCTTTCCTAGACAAGTCTGCCTATGTTTGACAATCTTCCTTCTCTGCCTCTTTGTCAGATTCCTCCTTTCTCTTACGTTAACTCTGTCCTTTCCAGTTGGGCAACAAGTCAGCACAGAGTCTTTGGATTTTTCAGTCATCCAAAACCATTATTTCATGGTTTGTAAATCTCTTTTTCAGGGATCCATAAGCTGCCTCCTTGCCAACTGCCTCACTTTTCTCCTCTTCTTCAGAAACGTTTTGCTCAAGGGACCATTTAGCTAGTCCCTCTGTCCCAGAGAGGCAAGGGATTTTTCTCCAGGATATTTTTGGTCTCCAAGAAGGGGGGTTCCTAGAGATCCATTCTAGATGTCTTTTTCCTGAACACTTCTGTAAAAGTTCCTTCTTTCAAAATGTCTCTCAAGTTCCCATTTCCTCTGCTGCTTCCTCAGGCCTAAGTGGTGTCTCTGGCCCTGAATGATGTCTATTTCTACATTCCTATTCTCTCTCTCTCCAGGAAGTATTTACGGTTCTGTGTTTCTTCCTCACATTTTCAGATCCCTGCTTTGCCTTTTGGCCTTTCTACAGCACTGCGGGTTGTTTTTACAAACTGTCTCCCCCCAGCCATAGCCTTTGGCAGACTCAATGGTGTTCATATTTTTCCCTATCTGGATTGCTTTCTTGTTCAAGCCCCTTCTCAGCTGCTTCTGAAAGATCACGAATTTACCATGCTCATCCGTTGCAGTGTGGATTTCGCTCTGTCTGAAGAAGTCTATCCTGACCCTTTCACAGGACCACATTTTCCTGGGATGCAGGATTCAGGCTCTTATCTGAAGACACTTCTTCCTCCTCCTGACGTATTCATCTTGACAGCATTCTTCCATTCTTGTCTGCAAGAGCGTTTTTATGAGCCCTGGGGTTCATGGCTTCTGCCATTCCACTGTTTCCTTTGACAAGACTCCACATGCAGAAATTTCCGTGGTATTTCAAGATGATTTGGCTGAATCATGGTTGTCTTCTGGATTTTCCCATATTTCTGTTGCCTTGCTTAGGAAAGGAGTTTCTATGGTGGATTCACCAGATATCTGAGAACTCTGGCCTACTTTTTCAGGTTCCCTTTCACCATTCAGGGGCTGTTTACATACTCTTCAGACCTGGGCTGTGGGACTTCTTCCAATGACATCAGGGTCCAGGGGGTCTATTCTCCTTAGCAGGCAAAAGACAACATCAAGGAAATGAGAGCTCTAATTCTAACTCTTCAGGCTTTGAATTCCAGGTCGCCTTAGCATTTTCATTGCTAATACCACTGTCATGGTACATAAATAAGGGGGGTGGCTGCACAGTGCTTTGCCATCTGTGCAGACAGGCCCTCATAGCTTGGAATTTTGTAGTCCACCACCACTTGATGCTTAAGGCAGTTTATTTTCCCTCAGAGCACAATCTGAGGAGGTCCAGAACAGATCCTCATAAATGGATGCTTTACAGGGAGATTTTCATGGACATTGTCCATCAGTGTGGTACTCTTCAAGTAGATCTTTTTATCTTCTGACTGAACAACTTTCCAAGTTCTATGCCAAAATGCTAAGTCCTCTGGCTTGTTAAGTGGATGCCATAGCTTTTTCTTGGAAAGGGATGTTCATAGGTGTGTATTAGGTTAATGGCTCTGGAGCCTTTACAAGCCTAGCCCATAGGATTACCCTGGCATCGTGCCACCCGATGTGTCATCAACCTACATTCTTATCCTCCTATTCCTCTTTTGTCAAGAGTCTTACTCAAGATGATGGGAGACTGGCCCAGGGTCTTGTTGGTGACTCCTGTTTGGCCCAGAGAACATTGGATTCCTCTTATATTTTATCTAGCTAGGAGTAATCATTACAAGTTACCTCGCAGGATGGATCTTCTCACACAGCACAAGGGTTCATTCACCATCATCTTCTAGCCCTAAGTTTGAGCCTCTGGGTGATAGGGTTTTTGGTTCCCTTTTCAACACGAGTTTTCTGAAGATATGTTTCAGGTTTGCAGGAAACCAGAAAAACCACTAGTAGAAAATGTTGCATTGCAAAATGCAAGAGATTTTCTGTTTTGTGTCACAAACATGAACAGGGCCCTCATTTAGTAGTATTCCTACTGTTCGTTCTTATTTGTGTAAATTGCTCAATTCTGGTGTGATATACACATCTGTTAAAGCTTATTTGTCAGCCATTTCCGCTTGTCTGCCTTTGGATCCACTACTTTGTTCTAGATTTGAAGTTACAGTTTTTGAAAGCTGTCTTTCATATTGGGCCTCCAGTAAAGCTAATACCTCCTTCTTGAGAGATTAAATTTGTTCTTGAAAAGTTAACGAGGCCACCTTTTGATCCAGCAGCTTCTTCTACTTTGAACCTTTGTACCTGGAAGGCTGAATTGTTAGTGACTCTAAGTGCTTCCAAGAGAGTCTGTAAGCTTCAGACCCTTGTGGCGTTTTCTCCTTTTCTGTTTTTTCACAGAGGTAGTGCACCTCTTTGGACCATTTTTTTTCAATAAACATCTTTATTAAGTTATCACATATGGCAAAGACAATCTTACATTTATACAAATGAAAAATAAACAACATTGACAACACTTTAGTTGCAAATATTATACATCACAGACATTGAAACAACTGTAGTTGCCAACATTATACATCACTTATAATCTATCCAGTCATTGTCAGTTAAGCATTATATGGCTCATTCAAATACTGCCTCTTAAACCTCATTCCTTCTCTGCATATATTGTTCCCACAATTCCCATTTTTTCCTATGTAGTTTGCGCCTTCCCTTTTCTAAAGATCCCAATTCCAGTTTTTATCTCCGTTACTATATTCACTACTTCTAGCAAAGTTGGTCTAGACTTTGATTTCTATTTTCTAGTAATTGCTTTTTTGCCAGCCACCACAATTAGACTCAGCAATGTTTTACTATGTCTAGACAATTCTGATTCTGTATCATAGCAAAAAAAAATCATCTCCCCAGTCAGTCCAATCTGCTCACCCTACATCTACGACAGAGAGGTCCGCAGGGAATCCTTAAAGTCTGCCAGCTCATTACAGTCCCAAAAAAAATATGTTCCCAGCCACCTCTTTCTTGCCTGTCACACCTCCAACATTTGCTATCCACCTGATGAAAAATTCTTTGGAGTGTGCCTGCTTGGGGTATAAAACACCTATGTAAACACTTCCAGGCAAAGATGCTAAATCTTCTAGACTTTGTTGCATATTTGGGAGGGGTACATATATCCCCCATTGTCTCTTTGTGAATTGCTTATCCAGTCTCTCCTCAATCCTTTCTAAGCTCCTCTGATTGATTCTTATAGTTATCATGCAATATTTTATATGCACAACTATTTATTCCTTTTTTAATGGCAGCTTCTGTTCTAGGTTCTGTTAAACTCTACCAGTGCTGGTGTTTCATTTAGGCCCCCCCTATTTCTTTCTCTTTGCCTTTACTCTGATGTCAGTCCTTGATAAGGAAGGCAGCAATCTCTAACCTGCAGTCTAAGTAAATACTTGGCCACTTCCTATTCTATTACCTTTCCCTTTCTAGTTATTTGCTCCCAGTACCTTGGACCCTTTGCCAGTTTTCTCCAGTAAGTTTCAGCCCTCTCTTGCCTATTATCTGTATCCCTAACCACAGTCATCCCTTTCGGCAGAATCTGTTTTCTCCATTCTCGTGCTGGTTTAGTTCTTAAAATACTCCCTGCTGTTTCATGAATATAATACTCTGCATGATTTTTGTTGCAATCTCTCCTTATTTCTTGAGCTTTCCCTCTGTATCATCATTATTCCTTCCACTTTGAATTATAGTTTCTTGCTTGTGCTCTGTATAAGAGCCTTAACTGTGTTGCTGTAAAGTACCCCCCCACATCTGGTAATCCTAGGCTGCCTTATTCTATTGGAAGAATCAGCTTATCCCACTTAACCCTTGCTGTCTTTCCTTCCCAGATAAAATCCTTCAACTCTTTTAATTGTTATCCACAGCTTCTCCTCTTGTTGATAAAAGTATGCCTGATCTGTGTATATGACTAAAGGGACTAAAAACATTTTAATTGCGTGTATCTTTGTTTCGATATTCATATAACAAAGCTTCCACTTTCTCCGTTTTTGCGTTATTTTCTGTTTAGTCTCTTCTCACATATCCTTAGTTGCTACAAGAGAGTCATTTCTAATCCATACTTCTAAATACTTAATTTTATCATGTGCCCATAAATATGGATATTGTTGGACCAGTTCTTGTGTGGGTACATAATTTACCGCTATTGCCTTTGTTTTAGCTTCATTAGTTTTGTATCCCGAGATCTAAAATTGTCTTAAAATGTTCCACAACACTGTGATGTCCCTTTCTAGATGTTGTTTGTGTTTCACTGTTGCAGTCATTACACTTGGGTTATCCAGCTGGCAGGTTACCCTCAGTCGGCCTGAATTCCAAAGTCTAGATCCGGCGTCGGTTGTTGTCGCCTCTTCCCTGATGTCAGAGCACCAGGGGTATAAAAGATGCAGCCGACGCCATTTTCTTCAGTCTTTCTTGCCGTGCGGTGCCCGAAGCATAAGCAGTTCGCAAGTGCCGGTCGGACGAATCCTGAAATTTTCGTGTTCGAATTTCAGATCCGAAGTCTTCATTAAAAGCCAAGTACCCAGTTGGGGAAACTTTTTTCTTGCTCCAGACTGATGTCAGAAAAAGTTAATAATTGTATTTCTTGTGGGAAGCAAATACCTCATAAGGACATTCATTCTTACTGTATTCCTTGCCTAGGCCCTGACCACGACGTTGCTAGTTGTTGGTTTAGTGCTAGATTTAACCAACGCACTGTTAAGCGTCGGTACGATTTTGCATTACACTATTTTGGCAGAAGATTTAATTATACGATGTCGTCGGATAGCCATCTGACTACCAGACTTCACAAGAAACGCAAAGAAAAAGAAAAGTACAGGCTTCCGAGGTCCAAAACCGACGACAAGGCTTCTTCTAAGCCAGTCGCCGGTTCTCAGTGAAGCGCCTTCGCAGCCCCTGACGCCCACTACTTTAGACCCGCAGGCCACTACCAACTCCCACGTGGAGTCGACTAGGCCTCTGGAAGCTCAAGGTATTGGACCTTCGGAGGCTATTCCCTCAGATGGGTCCGGAGCCGCTGAGCAGGCATCGGCTTCTGAGGATGTTTTCAGACCTACTCAATTATACGTTAAAATGACTTCAGCTTCAAAGGCAAAGACTAAAGCACTTTTAAAGACAAAGAAACAAGTACAACAGCCTCATGGACATGCCTCCATGCCCAAAAAACAGATGCTCAAAATGGCTGAAGACTTAATTACTTTGATCAGGGCTTCCCATCCCCCACCTGATAAAAGGCCTAGGCAAGAGACAGAATATGAATCTTCAGATCAGGTTTCCATTTCATCTGATTCCTCTTCTGATCAGGAATACTCTCTTCCCCCCGTATGAGGATTCTGATGCTGAAGAATCTATCCCTTCAGCCTCTCCTCCTGAGGATTACTCTTTTGGGGAAACCTTGCATACCATGCGGGAGCATTTTCACTGGGAGAGCCAAAATATTTCAGAATCTAAGAAAAGGCTCAGAGACTTCCTTTTACTACCACAACACAGACCCCTAGCTATTCCACCTGTGTTAGACATTGTAGATGATGTATTTTCAGAGTCCGGTCTGACCCCTGACTCCTTACCTCCAGCTCCTGTTAAGCCGGACAGGTACTACAGGGTTCCTGACTCTCATAAATTCCTTTTCAAAAACCCTGCTGCTGACCCAGGAACAATATCTCAGGGTCCCAAAGGGGTCAAGGCTTCCACTGCAAAACCCCCTACCCCTCAGACAGGGATTCTAGGGCATTGGACAGATGGAGAAAAAAGATTTACACTTCTGCTACCTTGGCTATAAGGGCTTTAAATTGTCAGTTTCATATGCTCAAATATCAGCAATATATTATGTCACTGCTTAAACAGAAAATGTTGATAAATTCTGAATGTGCAGAAAACAAAGAAATGCAGGATTTATTGCATGCAGCTAAACAAGTTGGAAAGCATACTTTGCAATGTGGTTTTGATTCTCTGGAGGCCTCCTGCAGGGCTGCTGTTACGGGTTCTGTCATCAGGAGGCATGCTTGGTTAAAGGAACAAAATCTGCCTGATCATGTCAAAGCAAAATTATTAGATGCTCCATTACAGGATGATACTTTGTTTGATGTTAAAGCAGAAGAGGTGTTAAAGCTAAATCTATGCAAACAGTTAAGGATTTCTTACAGGTACTGCCTCCTAGATTTAGCAGACACTGGCCTACAAAGAATTGGTCCTTTCCAGTGTCAGACAGACCACAAAGGGGCAGATACAGATGCCCAGGAGGCAGATCCCAGCCCCAAGGTTCGTACAGGTCTAAACAGTGGGGTGCTTCTACCTTACCTCCAAAAGTGGAGAAGACAAATCACAGCCATACAGGAAACAGTCCCAATGACTTCCCCCTGCCTGCACCAAGCACATAATAACCCAGGACAAATGGGTCCTAGACATAGTGCCACAAGGCTACAAGTTTCACTTCCATACCCTGCCAAGGACAAATGGTTGGCCAGACCTGCCAAAACATCAATGGGCAGAGGCACAAAAGCAAGTTTCATCCCTCATGGACATGAGGGCCATTCATCAAGTACCAGAGCAAGAGCAGGGACAAGGATTTTACTCAAGACTTTTATTGGTCCCAAGAAAGGACAAGACCTGGAGACAAATACTGGACCTATCTATTCTAAACACATTTCTGGATATACCAAAATTCAAAAATTTGACTCTACAGCAACTTCTGCCCATGCTGGGCAAGAAGGCTTGGCTTGTGACTTTAGACCTAAAAGAGGCATACCTCATGTCCCAATCAGACCAACATGCAAAAGATACCTTATATTCAAAGCTGGCTCAATGCACTACCAATTCTCTGCACTGCCCTTTGGCTTATCTACTGCGCCCAGGGTCTTCACAAAGTGCCTGGCACCAGTAATTGCATTCTGCAGACAGAGGAATGCAAATATATCCTTACTTGGACGACTGCCTCATTCAAGCAGAGAACAAGGACATTCGACTACAGCATCTGGCGTTTGTAAAGAGATTTCTAACAAGCTTAGGGTACCCAGTCAACGAAATGAAATCAAAACTAGTACCCTCTCAAGAGATAATATTCCTGGGTGCAAGCTTAAATACAACTGCCCAGATGGCTTATCTCACGCCAGACAAACAAAGACAACTGACTACCTATTTCAACCTGTTGGCAACAAAGGCCCAGTTATCTGCAAGAACAGTTCTGCAGGCTTTGGGCTTCATGGCATCCTGCATTCTACTAATTCCATATGCGAGACTGCAGATGAGGAAACTTCAATGGTACCTAAAAAGTGTTTGGACTCAACATTTCAATAGTCTGGAAACAATAAAACCCTCATTCCCTGCCTGCAACAAGATTTTCGATGGTGGGCGAAGGCTTGTCACCAGAATAAGGGGCAGCCATTCACTTTACCCCCAGCCAGGCAAACATTAACAACGGATGCATCAGATTATGCCTGGGGGGCCCACATGGCAGGAAGATGTATTCAAGGCACATGGTCCACAAACCAAATGCATGTACATATCAATCAAAAAGAGCTGCTAGCTGTTCAGAATGCCCTGACAGCCTTCAAGGACCTACTTCATCTGGGACAACTACTGATGAAGACAGACAACACCATGGTCATGTGGTATATAAACAAGCAGGGAGGCACTCATTCTTACCCCCTTTGCAGACTAGCCATGACTTTGTGGGACACAGCATTGACTTACCAAGTACATCTGCAGGCACAATTCCTGCCAGGAAAGATAAATACTCTGGCAGACGAACTAAGCAGAAACCCCATGGATCTCCACGAGTGGAAATTGGATCCACAAGTCTTCAGCATGGTAACAAGGAAATGGGGATGCCCGGAGAAATATTTGCCTCTCCTCACAACTACCAACTAAAAAGATTCTGTACAAGGACTTATCACAGACAAGCATGGAAAGTGGACGCCCTATCTTTCAGCTGGAAAAGCTTAGCAGTATATGCCTTTTCTCCACTGCCTCTCCTCCCCAAGGTACTCCTAAGGTCAGACAAGAGAAGCCAAAGATGATACTGATTGCCCCAGACTGGCCCCGCCAGTACTGGTATCCAATTCTAAGTAACTTGTCTCAATGCCCGGCTTGGACCTTGCCACAAATACCTCATCTACTATCCCAACAAAACAATCAGATTCTGCACAGCCAGCTGAAGACCTTAAATCTGGCAGCATGGCGGATAATGTAGTCGTACAAAACGCGCCTCTCACTAAAGCTGTGATGGATGTCATTTTGGAGGCCAGAAGGCGTAGTACCAGAAAATCTTACGCTGGAAAATGGAAGAGATTGTGTGCTTGGAACCAGGCACAAGGAATTGACACAGCTGTACCAAATATTCCTCAGATTTTGCAATACTTAACTAAGATGCTGGACAAAGGCCTATCCTTTTCATCAATTAAAATTCATATCTCTGCCATTTCGGCTCATTATAATACAGAGCCACCAATCTTTTCTCATCCTTTAAGGCAGTACCTCAGTGGAGCCAAAAACTTAAGGCCTCCAAGGAGATCACCAATACCTGCATGGGACCTCAATTATGTCTTGGAAAAACTCACCCTGCCTCCTTTTGAGCCAGCCGCTACAACTGATATAAAGTTTTTATCTTGGAAAACAGCACTGCTCCTAGCAATAACTTCTGCAAGATGAGTCTCAGAGCTACAGGCACTCATGGCTGTGGAACCTTTTATCATTTTTTATCCAGACAGGATTTCTCTGAGGACAAACCCGACATTTATGCCTAAGGTAGTGTCCAGTGTGGCCCTTAACCAAGCATCTGCCTACTTTTTATCCAAACCCACCGAATAAGGGGTAGAGAATTCTGTATTCTTTGGACATACACAGACAACTATGCTTCTACTTGAAAAGAACCAAAGCTTTCAGAAAGACGGAGCAACTACTAGTGGCATATGCTGCAGGATCACAAGGAAAGGCTATCTCAAAGCAGACTATTTCTAAATGGATAGGCCACTGCATTCGTTTCTGCTATTCACAACATGGCAAGCCAGTGCCTAAGGGCATTAGGCCACATTCAACCAGAGCAGCAGCCTTCCTCAGGGGAGTACCAACCAAAGACATTTTAGAGGCTGCTACCTGGAGTTCAGTGCACACCTTTACAAAGCACTATCATTTACCATTCTACTCTAAATCCAGGGCAGGCTTTGCCACTGCAGTTCTGCAGGGCCTCATAGCCGCTCCTAATGGTATATTAGCTCCAGCCTCCCAACCATAGCTTTGGGATTCAACCCATGTGTAATGACTGCAACAGCGAAACACGAAGAACATAGTACAGTTGTGTACACTTACCATAAATGTAGATGTTCAAGTGTATTCACTGTTGCAGTCCAGGTTACCCACCCATCATCCTCCATTTCTTTGCTGGAACTTATCTGCACTTCCCTAATCTATACAACCTATGTGGTGTATTTGCTTGTAGATGAAGGTGTAATATATTTTGGTGCATGCATGTTTTATTGGGATATTTTTTTAGCCTACCCTTTTGGGGACACCTGACATCTGGGGCAAGAAAAACTGAAGAAAATGGCGTCGGCTGCATCGTTTATACCCCTGGCGCTCTGACGTCAGGGAAGAGGCTACAACAACCGACACTGGACCTAGACTTTGGAATTCAGGCCGACTGAGGGTAGCCTGCCAGTAGGATAACCCAAGTGTAATGACTGCAACAGTGAATACACTCGAACATCTACATTTATGGTAAGTGTACACAACTGTACTTTTTGTCATGTATAAAATAATATCATCTGCAGATAAAGCCAGCTTTTCCTGACTGCAAAATCAGTTATATCCTTTAATTTGAGTCCCTTGTTTTCTTTGCCAATGGTTCTAAATATAATGCAAACAACAAAGAGGAAAGTGGACAACCCTCCTGGTTCCTATACTCAAGCAGAAGTTATCAGAGGACCCCACTCACTTTACTTTTTGCCTCCGATCCCTCGTATATACTCCTAATCAACCTTATAATTGTATCAGGGAAAGCAAATGCTTGCATTGCCCTGCTCATGAAGTCCCAATCTACTCTGTCAAATGTTTTCTCTGCATCAAGACCCACCAATAACTGTGGTATTTTCTTACATTCTGCTTCCCTCTAGATCATCAGTGTTCTGTTAATATTGTCCAATGTTTGCCTCCCCTCCACAAAACCACGCTTATCCATATCTATCAGTTTTGGTATCACTTTTGCCATTTGTTTAGCCGTTATAGACATAAGCACTTTACAGTCATGGTTTAGTATTGAAATGGGCCTGTATGAAGCTGGATCTGATGGATCTTTACCCTCTTTAGGTATTATGCTTGCCACCACCTTCTTCCAGGATGCTGGTACTAATCTTCCTCTTAAAATACTGTTAAACAAAATCTTCCAAATCTTTATCAGTTTTTTCCCTCCTGTCTTCCAAACTTCCACAGGAATGCCATGTATTCCTGGGACTTTCCTGTAGATTGGTTATACATAGCCATTTTTATCTCATTTCCTCCTATCCTGTTAGTAATTGAGCCTCATCGACCCCTAACCTTGGCATATTTAATTATCCATAAACATTTCCATTTGTACCTTTTCTTGATTTCCATATTTCTCTGCTTTATACAAACTTTCACAAAATTTCCGAAAATATTTATAATACAGGATCTCTTATCTTCCTTGTTATAGACTCCCTAAGCTTGGTGCTGGCCTTTCTTCTTTCTTCTGCCTGAGTCATTGTGCTAAAAGCTTTTCTGCTCTAGAATTATTATCAAAAAATATATGCTCAAAAGCACTCTTTCTAAACTTGTGCATACTATCGAGGTAATCCCTTATTTTCTGTTTAGCACTCTGCAGTTGTTTCTTTTTTTGTTCAAAGATTCCCTGTATTTTGCAATACTTTAACATTTGTCAGTCCCTTTAAATAATTCTTAACCATATCTCCCTTGCCTTTATTTCCACCCTAGTTTTAAACTCCACTTTAATTTTATCCCACTCCCTAGCTATATTTTCAGAAGAAATTTCTATCTTCTCTAGTAGCTCCTGAATTAATTCTAAAACCCATTCCTTAAATTCCTCTCTTTTCAACTGATAGTTTGGAAAGCGCCATTGTCTCATTTTTATTTCATTACCTTGCATTTTTATTTTAGTTATTATTGGCGTATGATCTTAAATAGTTATTGAGTGTGTTTCAAGACTTTCAATTAAATGCACATGTTACTGTGAGATTATAAATTCTATCTAGCCTAGCCCAGTTTTTGCATCTTGGGGAATAATATGTAAATTCACTCCAAACTCCTAGTACTGAATTCACATCTTCCATGCCAAACATTTTCATAAATTTCTTCAAAAATCTACACTTCTTCTTCTTCTTTTCCCAGTTAGGGGTAGCCACAGCAGATCACCTGTCCGCTCATGATTGGCAGTGGAGTTTTACGGTGTCGAGTTGACAGCCCGGCGCCCAACCTTCCATAGAAGGCACATAACACACACGCATTCACGCCTAGGGCCAGTTTAGAGTGTCCAATCCACCTACAGCATGTCTTTGGGATGTGGGAGGAAACCGGAGCACCCAGAGAAAACCCACGCGACCACAGGGAGGACATGCAGACTCCGCACAGAAGGCACCCCAGCCAAGGATTGAACCGGAGAACCTCTTGCTCTGAGGTGGCAACACTAACTGCTGCACCACTGTGGCCGCCCCTTCAAAAATCTACACTCCTTTGCTATATTTTTCCTTTTAGGCCCCCCAGACACAACTTCACTGTTGCAAACCAAATTCCAGTCTCTACATATAAGCAATATTGCTTGCAGAAAGCTGATTATTTCTCCCAGAATTTTCTTAAGCTCCATTATAGCAGTTTTAGGTGGAATGTAAATGCATGCCAGTGTAATTCCCCTCCCTTGCCAAAAGCCCCTTAGTACTATATATCTTTCATTATCTTTTTTCCCCTCTTCTGTCACTGTTGGAGCTCCTCTTTTCCTTTGACCCACATATTCCCCTGAATAACCATCCTGAAAACCTTTATCATATTCACATGTTCATTTCTTTCCAGGTGTGTCTCCTATAGCATAGCTATTTGCACTCTACATTTTTAGTACAGTGCATTATGCTTTCTTTTTTATATTTATCTGTAAGACCATTCAGATTGAAAGACATTACAGAAAGCTTAATTTTCTTATATAGTTATTATTACCACTTTTTATGTATAACTGTTTTTTATTTTGTTAAATGTCTAGTTCCAACATTTATGTTACATGCATATACTGTTTTGCAGGTTGGGCTTTTATACAGTTATTTCTTGTTGGATTATTTTTCTGTGGTGGGGCTGGAACAGTGTTTAATCAACCTTTTTTTTCTGTCTAAAAAAAAAAGTAAATTTTTGGGCAAGTAGTTTTACCAGCATTTGCCGCCTTTGTTCCCTGGGAAATAGGCACTATTTTCAGATTGACCGAGGAACAGACTACCAGTCCCACAGACAGTCCTTCCAACCACAAAAATGAAAATTTAGGTTAACAGCCTTTGCCAGAATGCTAGCAATTTGCCACATCTGCAGGTGGATGACTGTGCTGTAACCATTTTTTGTACCTCAGACCAGTCATATTTTACCTCAGTTCCTTGTGATGTAGCTCCTACAGCCACTGTAGATCAGGGGTTAACCTCGTTGTCCTCTGCAGTTGTTGGAGTTCCCTCAATGGGCAAGGGAGAGTCACTCTTGTCGTCCCGGGATAGGGGACAGGGAAGGTTTCCCTTTTGTGCCAGAATGCTGTGCCCATCCCTGGAGAAGCAACTGCTACCATTAGTAACCTGAATGGTACTATTTTCCTGTCAAAAAGAAACAGGAAGCTAAGCACGTATCTACTCTTCCTCAGCCTTCTTTAGACATGAGTAGTCCACTGTGTTTGGCTCAGTGTTTAATTCAGGATCCTTCTTGTAAAGCAGTTTCTGATAAAAGAAAGAGGACTGTCCCTTTCTTGAAGAGATTCAAGATTCTGAATGTGAACAGGAAGATGCAGGGATGGAGTCAGTATTTTTTCCTCAGATTTCTGTTTCAGACTCAGTGGAGAGCTCAGTTTCTGATTCTCACTGTTAAGGAAATTTCAAAATTAATTAAATAAACAAACAGTATTGATAGAGTTTTAATATTTATTAGAAATCACACGTGTGGGAGACAGAACCAGAGTCAGTAATGTCTACCTGAACAAACATATCCAGGCATTTTTATAAGAAAATAAAAGTGAAAATAACAAGCGTTATCTATCAGACCACTGCCAGTTATCCAATAAAAAGTTGTTTACTACCAATATCTTTGTATGTAGTTATTCATTAGAACAGTACTAAATATCTAAAATGAAATATGGCAGTGTCCTAAAAATAGGTTAGTTAAAACATCCTTTTCTCAATTCAGCATTAGTAATTTTATAATGGTCAGACTGCAGATGAGAAACTAGAAGGAAATTCAAGGAATGCAGTCTTAAGCAGCCTGGCTGATGCATTTTAATCTGTTCACATGTTCCAACTGTCAAGCAGTTTCAGCAAAATACATAAACATGCGCAGACCATAATATGTGTAAAAGAAAGAATCTGCTGACATGGTTAAAAGTTTGCACTGACCACATGCTCTTTCTTCTGACATGCTCAGTTCGTTCTATACAAAGTGTTTCACCTTTCTAATCCTCCACAATCCCCCGTTTGATGCTGTGAAAGCATCTTTTAAACATTTTCATTTGCATATACTTTGTCATACATTTTCCCAAAAAATTTTAAATACCAATTCATATTTCTGAGAGACACTTTTTTTTTTCTTTTGGTAGAATTTTAACATACAAATGTTGGATTTGAGGGACTTTTTTTGCAGATATGTGTTTTTATAAGCAGTTTAACTAAAAGCAATAATAAGGTTGCAAAAACAATGCTAAAACAAACATAATGAACTTTAAAATAGTTCCTTTTCATTCAGAAAATAAATCTGTTAATCATGACCACTGTGAGCTGTCAGCTTTTTTTAGTGTCTGGTAACTCGGAATTTTTTTTTTTTTTTTTTTTTTTTTAATGGTCAAATGACTTTGAATTATATTATCAGCATTTAGTTTTGACCTGAGCACAGGAAAGCTGTCTTTTATAGACTGAAAATGTTATCATACTTTTTACCAAATCCCTTTAAATACTGTCTTTTTATCTTTATTTTTAGGTAACCATTATTAGCACATTTAGTAAATGGTACATTTTTTAATACAGCACCATGCATAGTGCTAATTTTTGCATTAATCTGATTGACAGTCTTATGTGCAGGTAGTATACCTGCTCCAGAAATTACATTATGTGAGAAAGTCCTTTATAGCTATTTGTTGTAAATCATGATGATGAATCCAAGAAGCATCAGCTTTTCCAGCTGGATTGTTTACAGTTTGTGTATTTCATGCATTACGGATTTTATCTTTAGGCAAAATATGTCATATGGTTGGAAGAACTTTACCAATGTTGCAAGTTCTTGACCAATTTGTTAGCAGCCAGGGATAAGATGTTGTTGTCTTTCGGCTTTTCCCGGTTAGTGGTCGCCACAGTGGAACTTCGGTCCGCTAATGATTGGCAGTAGATTTACACATGTCTTTCGAATGCCCACCCAACCGCGGGGAGGACCTGCAGACTCCACACAGAAGGCACTCCCCGCACTCCAGCCGAGAATCAAACGGGAGATCCTCTTGCTGTGAGGTAACAACGCTACAGCTGCACCACCGCTGTTGCCATAAATTAATAGTCTTTTTAAACATAACCATGCCTTTTTCTGTAGGCCCCCACTGTACATTTTTTTCACTAGCATTACATTTACTATGTCCAACTTTTACATTTCCATTTTTAGCAAAGCAAGTATCTCTCAACATTTAAACAGATTGAACTCTACAGTTCCCTACAAAACGGTGTCTACAGGACTGCAATCGGTTTCTCTCAACATTTAAACAGATTGAACTCTACAGTTCCCTACAAAACAGTGTCTACAGGACTGCAATTAGTTTCTCACAACATTTAAACAGATCGAACTCTACAGTTCCCTACAAAATGGTGTGTACAGGACTGCAATCAGTTTCTCTCAACATTTAAACAGAGTAGGTTGCACACACAAAAAGCATTTGTTAAGCTTTCACTTACAGTGCTTTGTAATTAAGCAGGTCACCATATTGGTCAGCCATAGGGCTCCTTGTTTCTATTTGAGTGGTTGCCTCCTTCCCCTGTAACTGAAGTAAATTGACTCTTACATTAAGAGCAGTAATACTTACCTTATAGCTTTAGGACACTTTAGGAAACCTTGTAAATTGCAATAGCCCCGCTATGTTCGCCCTTGCTACGCTTGGGCTCTCTTCGCTCCCCTCCCTGCCCCCAATTCTCTCCCGCCCCCAGTACCTCTAAATTTTTAGTACTATAGCCACTCCCCCACTTTCTAGATCCTATCTGCTTTCATCTGGGATAATTCCACCCACCCCCCATTCTACTACCTACATTTTAATAGCACCTATTAGCTTTCATCTGGCATTCTCCCATCCCCCTTCCAGTAACTTTACCTCACCACTCTATCTTCTGGTGTTGCATCACCAGGTAAAACAGTCCCTTAACTCACTAGCTGAATCACAGATAATGATATACTCCTCTTTACTACCCCTCTTGTTCACACCATACCTCCTTACCTTGTATGAAAACTAGTTTTTCACGGGATTTCAGGTCCCAAAAGGCCATACTATCACCCCAGCTGTAAATCATTCCACCTTCAACCATACTTAGAGTACCAGATCCTATCCAACATCTTGTTCAGTCTATCAACATCTCAACCCCAGGCACATTAGCTCTAGATCCAAACACTACCACAAACTAATAAACAAATTCCTGAAGTTCATCACCAAGTATAGACTCAACCTAATACTTGGTGTTGATATTCACCCCAACCCTAGCCCACTCACTTCAGATACACATACCCCCTCTACTTGCAATCTAAGCTACAAACCTACAATTAATAGGCCAGCTAACTCTCTCCTAGTCTGTCATCTCAATATTAGAAGCATTAATAACAAGGTACATGAACTGCATGCACTTCTGGATGTCCACTCCCCTGAGATTCTCTGTTTGTCTGAAACCTGGTTAAAACCTAACACTAAAGACAATGAAGTGTTACCACCTGGGTACAACATACACAGGCTGGATCTTGCTTCGAGGAAGGGGGGTGGGGTAGCTGTACTCTATAAATCTGAGTTGAATGTCACCATAGATGTACTACAACCACCTCAGATTAATAACTCAGAGATTCTTGCCACCAAATTGCAACTTAATAAAAATAAATGCATTAATATCATCTGTATGTACATTCCCCCAGGTAACAATATATCTACATTTGAAGATATCCTGCACTGGCTATCATGTCACTACCCCCAAGAAACCCTACTACTTGGAGACTTTAACATAGACTGGGGCACCTGTTCCTCAGAATCCTCAACCACCCATATTAACCTGCATGCATTCACACAAATCATATCCACCCCTACCAGGATAGGTAAACCCAACCAAAAAGAAAGTATACTTGACTGGGTACTCATAAATAGTCACCCCCAACTGTACACCTCTGGTACCCTCCTTAATGGCCTAAGCGATCACCTTCTCATGTATGTAATTAAGCACAAAACCATTAATTCCCAACAACCCTTACTCAGAAAGGTTAGAAACAATAAAACCTTTGACTCTGCCAAATTCCAACAAGAACTAAACTCCTGTAATTGGTCTATTCTAAAACACCTCCCCTTAGCGGAAGCAGTAGCATACTTTAACAACAAATTCCGTGAGATCCTTGATTTGCATGCACCTGTTCGTTCAAAGAGAACCAAGGCAAAAACTGTGCCATGGCTTTCTATAGAGTCTAAACTCAAAATTGCCCTTAGAAACAAAACATGGGCTTTATGGCGTTCTTCTAAAGACCCTCAAGATCACGTTAAATACAGGCAATCCAGGAACGAAACTAAAAAATCAATTTTACAAGACAAAAAAACAATACTACTGTAATTTACAGACAGTAAATCAAAATAACCCTCAGAAGTTTTGGGCAGGTTTAAATAATCTACTACATCCTGGACAAAATTCAACCCCAATCCCTGCTGCTACTATTGATAAAACCCCTGAAGATGTTTCTGAAAGTTTTAACCAATTCTTTACTGAGACAATTCAAGCCCTAACTAGCCAACTACCTCCTAGCTCCCCTGGTCCTGAAAGTAACACCCCTAGAAACCTACTCGCGTTCAGCTTCCAACCAGTCGCCACTTCACTTATCCGTACCTTGATCAAAAAATTAAAACCTACTATACTTTCTGCTGATCACTGCGGTGGTGGTGCTGCGGTAGCATTGTCGCCTCACAGTTAGAAGTTGCCCATTCGATTCTCAGAGCGTCTTCTGTGTGTCGACATGCGTGAATGGGCGTTCCTTTGTTGAAGGTTATACGTTAGGCCCGGCAAGGCAGCACGTAAAAATCTACTGCCAATCATTAGCCGACCGGAGTTCCGCTGTGGCGACCCCTAACCGGGAAAAGCTGAAAGAAACAAACACTTTCTGCTGATCAGTTCCCTGCCAAGTACCTACAAAAATCAGCTATTGCTTACCCTGTCTCAATACTAATCAATCGAACCATAGTAGAAGCTAAAATTCCCACCATCTGGAAAATATCCTATGTAATCCCACTTCACAAAGGAGGCAGCTCTACTGAATTCTCCAATTATAGGCCAATAGCTATACTCTCTCCACTTGCAGAGATTATGGAAAAATGTATTCATAGACAACTCATGCACCACCTAATCCAGAATCGCCTTATAGCAGACACTCAGCATGGCTTCCATCCTCATCACAGCACTACTTCAGCCCTCCTAGCCTTTACCAACACCATAAACCATAATCGCAACAATAATTATATATCCTCAGCCCTCTTTTTGTATCTTTCCAAGGCATTCGATATGGTTGATCACCAACTTTTAATCCACACCCTGCAAACATTCTGTCTAGATACTGGAGCCCTCCAATGGTTTCAATCCTACCTGAATGGTCGACAGCAGGCTGTCCTCTGGCAGAACAAACTCTCTAACCTTCTACCTAACACCCTTGGAGTACCACAAGGCTCTATACTAGGGCCCTTGCTGTTCTCCATTTTCATTAACGACTTTTATACTGTCATCCCAAAAGTCAGCTGTATCCAATATGCTGATGACTCTACTCTGATTTGCTCAGCCACATCTCCAGTAGCGTTATGGTCAGCTACCCAGACCACCTTTAATACAATAGAAAACTGGCTTTCTGAACATTGTCTGATCTTAAATCCCCAAAAAACTAAAATGCTGTTATTTTCATCAACACGTAGGTCTACCGCTTTCACCTTTACCATAAAATCAAATGATGGCACAATAATCTCCCCTGACCCATCTACAAAACTATTAGGTGTCATCATAGACAATAATCTAAACTTTGACCTACATGTTAGCCAAACTATCAAAACCATCAATAAAAAACTAGGGTCACTTTACAGAATAAAAGCCTTCCTAACCCCTCCAGCTAAAATTGACATAGTTTGCTCTCACCTTCTTTCAACCCTTCTGTATGCATCCCCTCTACTCTCGAATTTAAACAAGACTGTCCTTAACAAACTCTCAGTTTGCTACAACCACATTGCCAGGTTTGCCACTGGGCTGCCTTTTATGACACATCATTGCATCAATCTAAATCAGCTTGGGTGGCTTGAACTACCCAGCCTAATCCAGTATAACCAACTGATTATGGCCTATAAAATCCTCTATAATCAGGACAATACTCCGGACAATACTCCTGCACTTAAAAATATTATCGATCCTCTAACAAACTACTAATTCAGACTAGCAAAATTAATAACGCAGCCGGTGATTCTCTCTCTGCAAACTCTGTAAGTAGATCCTGGAACTCTCTTCCATCTGATATTACCTTACTTTCCACCTTAGGTCAATTTAAAACTAGACTCAAACAACATTTGTCACTTAACTGGCTATGTCAATGTATCAAGCCTGGCTAACTCTCTCTAGAATGTGTAAAAATCTGTTAACCAGTTTACTGTGTAATTTAATTTAATCCTGAGTTGTGTTCAGGATTAACTGTAACCTGTGGAATTTGTTTAACTTGCTTACTTATGTAATCTCTGTAAATAGTCTGTTTGTAATATGTAATGCTGTATCTGCTTACCCTTGGAGCTTTTCTCCCTGGGCCTCCACTGAAAATGGACATGCATCCAGTCAGACTATCCCGGTCAACAAATGTAAAATAAAAAAAAATAAATAAAAAAGTATAACCTCTGACAACTACTGAAAGTTTAAATGCAGCAGTTTTACTAAATGTGGTAACATTATGTCAAGAAAATTATTTGTCTCTGTGTAGCAGTTTTTGAAAATACTGTCCTCATTTCAATTTCGATAGCAGGGACTGGAAACAGCTCATAAACAATTTGTAAGTAAGAAGTTGAACAGTACTTACAGTTTCAGCAGAGATCTAGAAGTGCAGGAGCACAAACAGAATAATTGCAGTCATTCCAACAACAGCCAGGTGAATATGAAGTTGAACTCAGTTAAGAAATTAAGTCTTTTGTAGTCAATAATTAGCTGTTGTCTTCCAAACAAGTTTCAGATGAAATGTTATAACACGTCCCCCATGAACAATGCTTGGTCACTTGATTCATGGAAAATGTCCTACTTAGTCGTCAATTCCATTTTCAGTCTCTCAGGGAAAATGTCCTCCTTAACTGTTGGTTCCATTCTCAGTGCCTCCAGTTTTCAGCCTGGTACAAGTTTGTTGCTTGACAAGTCAGCATCTGGTGGGTTGTAGGGAAATGTGTTGGTCTTTTTCATTTGGCAGGACAGTTCTGATATTGGAGGCATGAATCCAGGTAGTAGATCTCTTATGGTGAACTGTTGTAAGCAAAAACCAGGACATTTTGTCTGGAAAATTATGTGACGTGCACAAATAATGTGGTGTATGGCTTTTGGATAGATGTGCTGAAGATATCTGGAAATGATAAGACTGCAAAACAGAAACATAATATTTTTAAATATTGTTTATCAGCTACTTGCAGATGAAGATTTGCTTGAAGGGAGGCAGCTGGCATTCATAGGTTGGTACTAGGCTATCAGCCCTAGGGCCTATACAAGCCTAGCCATAACAATTCCCTGGCTATTTCTTCCCACACTATTTACTTCCCTGGACCCCTGTCTAGCAGGGTGACTGACGTGGTCCCCGGGGTGAATTTCCTTTCTCCCAGCCAATCGTCATGGTTCCTTTTGAAGAGGACCAAAGAGGCACTCTGCTTGACATGTATGGGCAATCTATTCCAGAGTCTGGGGAGTTTCTGGGTCAGGAACCTATCCCTCCAGCATGTTTTGTTTATTGTGATGACAAGGTTTAGATCCTTGGAGCGTGTGGCTCTGAGGGATTGGGATTTCTTTAAGTGTAGCATGTCCAACAGCTCTGGGTTTGACATGGCCTTGTATGTTAAGCAAAGATCGCCTCTGAGTAGACTATATGCGACAGAGTATAGCTGGAGTTTTTTAAGGCGGTCAGCGTAGGGCATCTGCTTTAGGCCTGTGATTCTTTTAGTGAGGTGTTTCTGTGGCCTTTCCAGTTGTTGCAGATGTCTTGAGAGGTACATACCAAATGGGGCATTGTATTCTATAATGGGTCTAATGAGGGATGAGTACACTGGGACAATGACCTCCTTTTTTCTGGATGAAAAGCCCTTGGTGATGAGGTGTGCCACATAGAAGGATTCTTCATGAGGGAAGAACTTTATAAGTACACATTATTGCACTTCTAATGGTAAATAAGAAAAGATATTCCATACCTTGGATGTCCACAGACAACTCAGGTACTGTTTTGATAGAACTAATCTATCAGATCTTTGGATTAATTATTTATTTCTTGGGAAGGTAAGAAGGGACAACCTGTATCAGGGTAGACTAGACTGGTCCAGATCAAGTTTTGCTAGGTCTACTCTCCAGGAGTTCTAAAACTCTTCACCTTCCACCACCAAAATGTAGTTAGCTATGGTAATCTACCCATATAGCTAAGGCTACTGCAGCAGTGATAAATATGATGACCATGGTCTTCCTTTCGGCTGTTCCCGTTAGGGGTCACCACGGCGGATCATCTGTTTCCATTTCTTCCTGTCCTCTGCATATTGCTGTGTCACACCAACTGCCTGCATGTCCTCTCTCACCACGTCCATAAACCTTTTCTTAGATCTTCCTCTTTTCCTATTACCTGGCAGCTCCATCCTTAGCATCCTTTTCCCAATATACTCATCATCCCTCCTCAGCACATGTCCAAACCAATGCAATCTCACCTCTCTGACTTTGTCTCCAAACTGTCCAACCTGAGCTGACCCTCTAATATACTTGAACACTAGAGCACAACCCAAGCAGTCGATGGTGCAAAATAGTCTTCTTTAATTCTGGTACCACGGCCTTCGCCTTCTCAAGGAATACATTTGTGATGAACAACACCACCCCTTTTATAACACCTCCACATCAAATTTGCATAATTAATTACTTAATTGATTAACTGAACAACCAGTTGATGAATATGCTGAGTAAAAGTGAACATGCACCCATATGCTTTAATTTCTACTATTATATTATTTAAATATTTTTTTTCTATTATTTAACCTTTTACTCAGTATATTCATCAACTGGTTATTCAGAATTAAAGAAGACTATTTTGCACCATCGACTGCTTGGGTTGTGTTCTAGTGTTCAAGTATATTCTATTCTTGTTTCATATGTATTGAGTTTTTTTTTCTGACCCTCTAATATACTGATTCTTAATCCTGTCCATCCTTGTCACACCCAGTGCAAATCTTAACATCTTTAACTCTGCCACTTCCAGCTCTGACTCCTGCCTTTTTGTCAATGCCACCGTCTCCAACTCATACAACATAGCTGGTCTCACTACCCTCTTGTAAACCTTCCCTTTCACTCTTACTGGTACCTGTCTGTCACAAATCACTCCTGGCACACTTCTCCACCCATTCCACCCTGCCTGTACTCTCTTCTTCACCTCTCTTCCACACTCCCTATTACTCTAAACTGTTGATCCCAAGTACTTAAACTCGTCCACCTTCGCCAGCTCTACCCCCTGCATCCTCACCATTCCTCCCTCTCATTCACACACACATATTCTGTCTTAGTCCTGCTGACCTTCATTCCTCTCCTCTCTAGAGCATATCTCCACCTCTCCAGGGTCTCCTCAACCTGGTCCCTACTCTCACTACAGATCACAATGTCAGCTGCAAACATCATAGTCCATGGGGCCTCCTGTCTGATATCATCTGTCAACCTGTCCATCACCATTGCAAATAAGAAAGGGCTCAGAGCTGATCCTTGATGTAATCCCACCTCCACCTTAAACGGATCTGTCACTCCCACTGCAGACTTCACCACTGTCACACTACCCTCGTACATATCCTGTACCACACTTACATACTTCTCTGCCACTCCTGACTTCCTCATACAATACCACAACTCCTGTCTAGGCACCCTGTCATATGCTTTCTCCAAGTCCACAAAGACACAATGCATCTCCTTCTGACCTTCCCTATATTTCTCCATCAACAGTCTCAGAGCAAACATCACATCTGTAGTGCTCTTTCCCGGCATGAAACCATACTGCTGATCGCTAATCATCACCTCCCTTCTTAACCTAGCTTCCACTACTCTTTCCCATAACTTCAAGCTGTGACTGATCAGTGTTATCCTTCTGTAGTTATTACAACACTGCACATCACATTTATTCTTAAAAATAGGTACCAAAACACTTTTTCACCACTCCTCAGGCATCCTCTGACTTTCCAAGATTTCAGTAAGCAATCTGGTTAAAAATTCCACTGCCATTTCACCTAAGCACCTCCATGCTTCCACTGGTATGTCATCTGGGCCAACAGCCTTTCCATTCTTCATCCTCTTCATAGCTGTCCTTACTTCCTCCTTGCTAATCTGTTTCACTTCCTGATTCCTTATCCCCACATCATCCAACCTTCTCTCTCTCTCTCTCTCTCATTCTCTTCATTCATCAGCCCTTCAAAGTACTCTCTCCATCTACTCAACACACTCTCCTCACTTGTGAGTACGTTTCCCTCACTATCCTTTATCACCCTTACCTGCTGCACATCTTTCCCAGCTCTGTCCTTCTGTCTAGCCAATCGGTACAGGTCCTTTTCTCCCTCTTTAGTGTCTGATCTCTCATACAACTCTCAATATGCCTTATCCTTGGCCTTCGCCACCTCTCTCTTTGCCATGCTCCTCATCTCCTTATACTCCTGTCTACTTTCTTCATCTCTCTGACAATCTCACTTCTTCGCCAGACTCTTCCTCTGTATACTCTCCTGAACTTCCTCATTCCACCACCAGGTCTCCTTGTCCTCCTTCCTCTGTCCAGATGTCACAAATGTGATGACCATAGTACGGTTGTGTAGGCTGAACTAACATAATAGTAGATGTTAGAATGATCACTGCTACAGTATTTGCTCCCTCCCTCTCTCCTTCTATCCCATTTGTTTTTGGTGTGTTTTCTATGTCAAGTTGTGGGCATTTATGTTTTGTATTTCATAGCATTCTTCTGCATTGTCACTGCTATAGTATTTGCTCCTTCCCTCTCTACTTCCATCCCATTTATGTTTTGTATTTTATAGCATTGTTCTTTCAGGGCTCAGCCTCCATCTTTCTGCTGGCAGGCTCCAAAGGGCTTTGCATCCAAACTCGTCTTTTAGTCAGCTCATCTCAAACTGCTTGGCAGTTTGGGCGCGTGGAAGGTGCCTTGAAGCTTTGGAAGCTAGTCGGCTATTATATCCTTGGCAGTGATAATTCACACATCCATTGTTACGGCAAGGTCAGCCTACACAACTGTACTTCTTTCTGAGGTTAAAAACTTTATTAAATGCCTAGGAGACAGCATATTTTAAAATGTGATGTTATGTGATCCTATCTCGCCTACATTCTGACTGATGGGCTCGGAGCCGATCCCTCGGCTCCGACTCGGCACGCTTATGCTATAGAGCGAGGCCTCTAATTGGCTGAGCTATCTTTATCCCAGGATGCACCACCACTAATCCCCCAGATCTCGTTTGCCGCTTACAGAGCTTGGACGTGGTCTCAACATTGGCTGGGCTAAGTACTATATTATAGTCTCTTTTCCTGTCAGTAGTTCACTCATTTCAACCCAAAAGCTGTTTTAACGGCTATTTTTTGTGTACGAGTGTGTTTCTTGTTGTTTCATTGAGTTTTGCTTAAATTTTCCTGTCAGAGAAGGTTCCGTTTAAGTTAGAGGGGCCTTCCCCTGTACTAACTACTTTAGTGGTTGTGTGTGGGTCAAGTACCCGTTTGAGTTAGAGGGTCTTGACCCTCCTTGTTTTTCCCTTTCTCTTTCTGTGTGTAAAAAAAAAAAAAAAAAAGTTTTTCAGTTTAAAATATTCTGAGTTACTGGCATACTTATTTGTACCTGTGTCTTAAAGTTTACTGTTGTGGTCTGTTTTTTCTTGTAGAACTATGTCTAAGGAACATAAACCCTCCGGGTTTAAAAAGTGCATGAGGTGTGGGTTCAAAATGTCCATAACGGACGACCACTCCTCGTGCGTCTATTGTCTTGGCGCCAAACATCTCCAGGAATCGTGCAGTGTATGCCATGCGTTTTCCTCCCGAGTCCTCCAGGAGAGGAAAAACAAATTAATCCTTAAAGGATTAATCAAGCCTTCGTTCGAGGAGGCTTTATCTTCCTCTCTGTCTCCTTCTAAGAAGAGGAAAGTGCCGGCTCCGACCAGTCAGTCGGAACCGACGGCTAAAAAAGCTAAGCAGACTTCTCCATCGGCTCCACGGACTTCGGAGCCGAGGTCGGAACGGTCTGCCTCGATGCCTCCAGCCTCGACCCCTCTGGTTTCGGAGCCGAGGTCTGGGGCATCGAGGCGGTCACCCTCATCGGCTCCACTGATATTGGAACCGATACGGGTCCTCGGCTAAGACACTTCCCCCGCGGGGCCGAAGTCCTTATCGGCACCGAGGGAAATTTCTTTGAAGGTTTCCACGGAGCCGATAATTGTTGAGTCCTTTCGAGCCGGTCCCGAGCCCTTCGGAGCCGATGGAGAAATCTTTCGGGCCCGATCGGTATCCTCGAGATCTTCCAGGATGTCTGATTCGACATCGACAGGGTGCTCCTTCGACTCTTCCAGTCTCCGGTGTTCCAAAAGATGGTTTCGGCTCCAGCCCATTTGGCTTCGGAGCCGATGGTCCACTCCCTTACTGTACTTCCTCCTTCAACAGCTTCGGCACCGTTGGAGCAGGTGTTGGTGGAACCAGTGGAGGTGTTAGGGTCAGGCCCGACCCTTGCTCCGACTCCGGCTCTCGGGTCGGAGTCCAGTGCACGGACTTCTTCCTTCGGCCCTGGGGGGGAGGCTTCGGGATTGATACTTTCGGTCCCAAGTCTCCCTCTTGGTGCGTCGGCGGTGCGTCCACTGTCGTGGCCACGGAGGGGGGACCTTCCCAGGATTCTGGTGGTCCCGCCTTCAGGGCTATGAGGAGTGCTCTAGCCAAATCTTCATTGGCTACCTCCACAGTTTCCCCAGCTCCTTCCCTACATTTGGAGACTGGGTCGTTGGCAGTCCCCCTGTCCGCAGACAGCGGAGCCCCTGGGCCTCAGGTTACCCCCGCTGGGGTTTCTCCCTCCTGGAGGTCCTTCTGAAGCCTCTTCGAAGAACCTCCCAGGAAGAAAACGATGCAAGAGGAAGCACGTTGACTCCCCTGACGAGTCTTTGACATCTGGCACCGATCTCGATGATGCAGAGGGGTCCCCCAAGTCGTCCTCGGATGATGTCTCCTTTGCAGACATCCTGGAAGCCCTAAAACAACGAGGCGGCTGGCAGTCCAAACCTCCCTCTGCTGATGAGTCGGTGTTCCTGAAGGCCTTCGGGGCTCAGCCCTCCGCCTCCTGGGTGTCTCCGCCTCGACGAGCTCTTGGATTTGATCTGTCGGGCTGGGAACACCCGGACTCTGTGGAACCGGTGCCCGCCGTCCAAACAAATTTCTTCGGCGCCCCCAGATAGAGAGTTCCTTACGAAAGGTGTGGCTGTGGATGCTATGGTGGTGGCATCTGCTACCCAGCAGGATGTAGCAGAGGCTTCTACGTCCGTCCATCCTCCTAATAAGGAGTCTAGGAGCATGGATCGGTGCGACAAAGCGCACCCTAAGTTCAGCGGCCTTTACCCTGAGGTCTTTGAACTACCTGACGCACTTTACAAGATTCCAGAGGGATCTGATTAAGGAGCTATCCGATACCCTCTTAGGTAACCTGCCTGAGGAGCTGGCCCAGACGGTTGGATCTCAGCTGGCTACAATGTCATCCATTTCAACTCGTCCATGAGGCTCATTTCAGCGGCCGAAGCGAGTAGAGCGGCAGTACAGGCATTGCTCTATGGAGACAAGCCTGGCTCCGCCTGTGTCATTTCGCGGAGGCCTTCAAGTCTTCATTCGCCGACGCCCCCTTTGATGGGTCCTCCCTGTTTGGGCCCAAGGTGAAAGACACATTTACCCGCTGTGAACAGGAGGGTAAGACTCTGACTGCCGTAGGGGCACGATTTTCCACTCCCTTTCGGCCTTATCCCAAGGCTAAAAGAGGAGGGAAGATGTGGTTCCGGAGATCGCAGAAGTCTTACCCCTCTCAGCAGGAAGGTTCCCCCTCCAGAGGCAGAGGAGGGGGAAATTCATCAGGAAGACGCCGTCCCAGAGGCGGCAGAGGCCCCCGCAACACTGGAGTCCGCGAGTCTTTTCGTGGCTCTTCAGCTTTTCATAGTCCCTGAGGGATTGCCCGACTGTGCTGCTCCGGAGCCAGTCGGGGTCGTCAAGCACCTGAAGGCCTGGGAAGGGATCACTCAGGACCGATGGGTGCTTCGAATTATCGCCGGAGGTTACTCCATCCCATTCTGTTGTCCCCCTCAGTCCAAAGAATCCCGGACCCGCCACCCAGTCAACGGGATACCGCAGCCGTAGAAATTTCAAAACTGCTGCAAAAAGGAGCCATCCAACCGGTCCCCGCAGACCAGATCGGATTAGGGACTTACTCAAGATTCTTTTTGGTGCCAAAAGACCGGGGACTTGAGGCCCATTTTGGACCTAAGCAACCTAAACCGTTCAGTCAAGAAGTCCAAGTTCCGAATGGTCACTTTACAAACCATTCTCCCATTGTTGGAGAAAGGTGTTTGGATGTGCTCCATAGACCTCAAGGACGCGTATTACCATATCAAAATACATCAAACGTCCAGGAGACACTTGCACTTCAGCCTAGGAGGCAGTCATTTTCAGTTCCGTGCGCTGCCCTTTGGTCTCACCACAGCCCCCAGGGTGTTCACCAAATGCTTGGCAGTAGTGAGCAGTCACTACTGCCAAATGCTTGGCAGTAGTGACTGCTCACTTGAGGAGTCTAGGATTCCAGGTGTTTCCGTACCTAGACGACTGGCTTCTAACTGCCACCTCCAAGCATCTACTTCTATGGAGCCTGCAAGCCACAACATCACTGGGCAATTCCCTTGGAATCACCTTCAATTGGCCAAAGTCTGTGTTACGGCCATCTCAAAGAATAAGATTCATAGGAGCAGAGATAGATTCAAACCAGATGCGGGTCTATCTACCTGCAGACAGAATTCAGATCATACAAAATCAGGTTCAAGCCTTACTCCCCAGGTCCAAAGCCCCAGCCAGAATGGTCATGCAGCTTTTGGGATCGATGTCTGCCACAGTTCTGCTAGTTCCCTTGGCAAGGTTACACATGAGAATCCTCCAGTGGCTTCTTTCAACTCAGTGGTCCTTTCAGGAACTCCCTCTCAATCATCTAATATGGATCACAGAATCTTGCAGACGGGACCTTCGCTGGTGGCTAGTGTCCTCCAATTTGGATCAGGGACGACCCTTTGTTCTTCCTCCTCCGGCAGCCACTTTGACCACGGATGCCTCCCAGACGGGGTGGGGGGGGGCATTCCCTGGGCAGGTCAGTCCAGGGCAAATGGCATCCGGAAGAGACCTCTCTCCACATCAACATCCTAGAAATGAGGGCAGTACTCCTGTCCCTTCAAGCCCTTCACTATTACCTCCCTCAGGGCGTAATTGCTGTTCACTCAGACAACATGTCAGTTGTCTGGTATCTGAACAAACAGGGAGGGACCAGATCCTATCCTCTTTGCAGAGAAGTGATGAGGGTCTGGGAATGGGCAGTCTCGACCAAACGCTTCCTAGTGGCTACTCACATACCGGGCAAATCCAATGTCATAGCCGACAGATTGAGCAGAACCATCCTCTCTCCTCACGAATGGTCTCTGAACATGACTATTACAAGACAGATTTTCAGCGAATGGGGAGTTCCGTGCTGCGACCTCTTCGCGACTCCTCTGAATGCGAAGTGCAAAGATTTTTTCTCCCTAACCCCGGCTCCGGGGAAGAGCCCTATGGACGTGCTAGTCCATCCTTGGCCCACCGGCCTGCTTTATGCCTTCCCTCCAGTTCCTCTCCTACCCAGGGTAATTCAGAAGGCATCTCTCTTAGGGAGCAAGATGATCTTAATTGCTCCTTACTGGCCTCGTCAAGTCTGGTTTCCCTATCTTCGGAAACATGCTCTGGAAGGTCCATGGTTCCTGGACCAGGTCCCAGACCTACTGATTCATCAGTCAGGACTACTACACCAGTCCCTACACACATTAAAATTGACGGCCTGGCTCCTCCTCTTCCGACCATAGTCAGGAGACATGCACTAGACCCAGATGTAGTGCACATATTGTCTTCAGCCCACAAGTCTGCTACGAAGAAACTGTATTCTAGCAAATGGAAAAGGTTTGCTATCTGGGCTCAACTCCGGGGCCTGGACCCCATTTCTACTCCCGTGGCAGAAGTACTCAAGTTCCTGACCTCTCTTTTCAACCAAGGCTCTTCTGTTTCTACCATCAAAGTACAATTGGCAGTGATTTCTAATTTTCATGAATCCGTAGACCCACCCTTAATGAGCAACAGGTTGTGTAAGACCTTGAAAGGTGCTGCTCTATTAAGACCTCCAGTTTCTCATCCTGCACCTCCATGGGATCTCGATATAGTATTACGTGCCTTGACTTCTTCCCCTTTGAACCGGCAGCTACCTGTGATCTAAAGTTTCTATCATGGAAGACAGCTTTTCTAGTGGCAATTACTTCAGCCAGAAGGGTTTCAGAACTTCAAGCTTTGTCAGTGAAACCACCGTACTTGGTTTTTCATACAGACAGGGTTTCCCTCAGACCAAATCCTTCCTTTGTTCCTAAAGTCTGTTCTACTTTATGCTTGCAACAGTCAGTCATTAGAGCTCCCAGTTTTTTTCCCAAAATACTCCAATAAAGCGGAATTTATTTTCCACACACTAGATGTCCACAGGCAGTTACGTTTTTATTTGGATAGGACCAAACAATCAAGGAAGACAGATCAGTTGTTTGTGACCTTTGCAGAAAACAAATTGGGCAACGCGGTCACAAAGGTCACTATTGCCAAATGGATCAGGGACTGTATTACTCAAGCTTATATTTATTCTAACAAAGAGCTTTCCACCTCTGTCAAGGCTCATTCTACAAGGGCTATGGCTACTTGGTAGCATTTCATTCTAAGCTTGCTATTGGTGACATTTGTGCTGCGGCTACATGGTCTTCCCGCACACCTTCATTTCTCACTACAAATTAGATGTGGCATCTAGAGGACGAGCTTCATTTGGTTCCACAGTGCTCAGGAGTGTTTTCCAATGAGCCACCCGGGATTTAGGTGCTAGGGACGCTGTCCCATCAGTCAGAATGTAGGCGAGATAGGATCACATAACATCTTTTAGTTATGTACTCACCATAACTTCAGATGTTTGGGATCCATCTCGCACATTCCTAATAACCCACCCTCCTTCCCCCTTCCTTGGAGATCAGAGGATATCAGAAGGTCCGAATCCTGTTGTTTCATCTTGAAACATCTAACAATGTTATATAATCAAGCTGTGCATGTGTGCATGAATGCGGACAAACAAGATCTGGGGGATTAGTGGTGGTGCATCCTGGGATAAAGATAGCTCAGCCAATTAGAGGCCTCGCTCTATAGCATAAGCGTGCCGAGTCGGAGCCGAGGGATCGGCTCCGAGCCCATCAGTCAGAATGTAGGCGAGATGGATCCCAAACATCTGAAGTTATGGTGAGTACATAACTAAAAGCTTATCATATGTCTGACTTTTCTTCGAGGACTTTTGCATCAGTTTTTGAGGAGGCTTGCTTGGCTTTGTAATCAAAACTTTCCTGAATATGTTAAATCTGCGAATTTAATTTCTCCGTTAGTTAACGCGAGTGCATTTGATCCTTCTGGAGCCTGAGGTACTGAAGAAATATGATGAAAGGTGAAAACTGGTGCAAGGAGTGACTCAGATTTTCCAACCCTCCTTTTTTAAACCAAATAGTAGATTTCTGTCCTCCTCAGCCTCCTTTTCCAGTAAACAGTTTAGGGAATAAGGAGCTTACCATCAGGGTTTAAAATTCAATGAAAATGAGGCTCAACAAAGAAAGGAAAAGAATCTAAATCACAGGGGCAGTCCCCCTCCCCCCCGTTCCAGTTATGACTATCCACCTGCTCAGGTCCCCCCCTCCCTCCCACCCTGGCAGTCTTCATCTGAGACTTCATCTTCCTTAATGGCATCAAATAGTTTGACAGATTCTGACTGTAATTTAACAAGGGTGTTCCTGGCAATGGTAATCCCTCCCTCCTTTTCAGGGGATTCCACCTTGCCCAGGGAACCCAATTTTTTCCCTTCCATTCTGCTAATATGTTGTATCAGGGAGAAATGAAGACTAGGCAGAGCTGTTTTTCAAAGATGTTCTAGTTCCCAAAGCAGAAGGATCCTGTAGACCAGTTTTGGATATTTCTCATGTAAATCTTTTTGTCAAAATCCCAAAGTTTACGATATTATCACTTCAAAATCTTGTACCTTTGAATGTCCTGACTTAAAACACTGTTGCAATATTCCTGATGTACGAGTTGTCACCTCTGTTAAATGGCCGGGGTACCAAAGCTTTACCTTCCCTCATCTCATATGCTTTGGGGTATGTAGATGGGCGTATGAGCATGGATCCTCAGATTATCTCATTGTCAGCTCGAATGCAGTTCATGCATCCATTGCACTGATCGCTGTTTGGTTGTTGGTACCTTTGCTTGGATCATTTATCTAGAAAAGTGCCCCTATGGGGAATCTTCCTTTTTACTTATCCTATTTTGTTGAAAGTTGTTGGATATCAGCTAGGGAGGGGTAAGTGTGAGTGCGGTAGGCAGATTCCACACAAGGACTTGCATATCAAGTCTCTCACTCTTCTAGGCCTTGAACACTATCAGAAATCTTGCTCAATCTGTCAGTTGCTTGTTCTCAAAACCCTTAGGTTGAGGTTTTCCTCTTTCTCAACACCTTTATAGAGACTCCGCATCTAAAACCCTTGGTCCAGTCCAAGATGGTCAAGTCTGCATCCTAGGATGTCCATCTTCAGCAGAAGAAAAAACTAAGGAAGCCTGGAACAGATCTGCAGTCCAACATTTCAGACTCTGACACACATGCTGAGGTTCCAGAACCTGTGGTACACCAGACTCCCTCTCAGCTGTCTGCTTCCGAGACCCCACTGGAGGCTGGTATGGCTTCTGAGACTTTGCAGACTGCAGATACTTCTGACTAACATCTACTAATTTCCAGGGTACTTCACAGCATCCCTCACATTTTAATAAGGGTAGAGATCCCAGGCTATTTAATAGAGGTTAAGGTTCTGAACCTCTGTGTCTCATCCTGGTGGAAGTCACGCCTAAAAGGTCAAGAATGAAGACTACACATGTGGCGTCTTCCCTCAGCAGGCAGGGGAAAAAGAGTGAGTAGATATCTCACAGGGGTTGATCAAAGCTATTACGTCCTGGAAACTTCCCTCCTTTGGAATCCACAGCTACAGGCTGCTACTCAAAAACCTGCTTTAATTCCTTCGTCCGCTAAAGAAGTGCAAGACTACAATTCTGACCTCTACACTACACTATTCCTCTTAGCTGAATTCTTCAGGATAAATCTTTTCCGATGAACAAAACTCCTTGACACTAGATTCGCGTATTGCGGGCACTTCCTTTGGGGAGACTTTCCAGAACATTAATCACGAAAAGGTAGCATATCAGGATCCAACTCAGAACAACCCAAAACAAGTATATCCAAACATGCTGATCCAGAACACTAGGACTCCACAAACAGTTAACCAGATGATTCAGTATAAATAGTATTTTATTGTAAAAATCACAGATTTAGCGCTTTTAAAACCTACCAATGGATTATTGGCAGGTTTTAAGTATTCTGATGAAGTCAACATTTTGAGTTGATGAAAGCGCTAAATCTGTGATTTTACAATAAAATACTATTTATACTGAATCATCTGGTTAATTTTTTGTGTAGTCCTAGTGTTCTGGATCTCAGCGTGTTTGGATATACTTGTTTTGGGTTGTTCTGAGTTGGATCCTGATAACACTACCTTTTCGTGGTTACTGTTGAGAGCATTATGGACTCTTTGGAAGACCTACCATCCATTTTTTCACTATTTAAATGTGATGATATGCTCAAATTACAGTCAGAGGTTGCCATTCTTAAGGGTGAAGTAACGCGACTGATTGAACTGATTACTCAGCAAAGTACGAGCGGAGAGCATATCTTGAGACACTCTTATCCATCAGGGAAACGGAAGTGATGTAACAGATGAAATCCCGAATGGTCAATGTTTGTAATTCAGCAGGCTCGGAGAATGCTTCTGCCTCTAATAGGAATGTCAGAACAAACTACAGTTCTAACAGTTCAGAAAAGGGAATGCATACTGTACTTTTCATTACATGACAATTCGGAGGAGGAGTTTATACTTAGAGGAGCCAAACCTAAAACCGGAGCAATACAAACGTATTCTACAGCCGTCAATGGCAAAGGTACTGTTAATAATCTGTCTCGTAATAAGAATGCAACTAAACAAGTGAATAATAATGATGGCAATATTAATTTCAACGTATTGCCCAGAACGGATTATGATTTTCACATTTCTGAACACAATGCAGAGACTAATATCCGTTCAAACAACAGTCAGGATATGGGAACTTTGAAAGACATGATTTACAAGCTGGGTAAAAAGCTTGGAACTGTTGAAGGAGTGCAATTAGGTAATGCATATCTTAAGAAATGTTTTGAGTTAAAATTATTCCAGTGGGGTTACGTTTTTTAAAGTTCCCATGGGTATTCATTTAACGGACAAAGTGAAAACTGATTTTGAAATGTTGTTTAACAATTTTGGGTTTGAGTACATTAAAATGCTTGTAAAATATAATGAAAAACTATGTCATTTATGAGTTGAAATTGAAGCATTGAATACAGCTATCACAAGTGACTTAATTTTTCCTCAGTGGGAAACATTATATACTAAACAGTTTAAAGAATACTGAAATGAAGTCTGAAAAAAATTTTAAAAGGAAAAATAAGAAAACAGAACGGGATTTGAAACAGTTTAGCACCAGTAAGATTTATATATGGAAGAAAACTGGTTCTAATGCTTACGATGATAAAATTCACAACAGGCAAGAAAAGGGACCCCGGTAGAGGCCAAATATACAATAGGCAGGATGATGAGGCAAATTTTTATGGGGGTTCAAAAAAATACCAACACCCTCCTTGGAAACAAAATTGGTACAAGGACAAAGGGGAAAGGAATTATACAGACTGCCCAAGGAACAAATAGTCAAGCAATGTTTAGAAAAGGCAGATACTAACAAGATAACAGACAGCTTTAGAGAATGTAGTTATTAGTAATATGGATAAGTTTGATGTGTATAATTACACAAATTTAAAAATAGAAAAAGAGCATATTAAACTTCTCTCAAGAGGTATGAAATTTATACCAATGTCCAGATTTGATATTGTGGACACAAAGAGTTAGTTATTTCTTAGAAAATTAAATTTGGCAATTTTTTTCAAAGGTAAAAAAACTACTACAACACGTAATATGTTAGTGAAGAAAAGCTCATTTGTACCACCAGTTCATCCCAATGCAGCTACATATGAGAAAGTGGTAACTAAGGGAACTGTACAAGCTTTGGCAGGACAGCTCTAGTAGTAAACCAAGAAACAATTTGACACGAGCTGAACTTATGTTAAAACAACTTGAACAGGATGGTAATATCAGAATTATGAAACCGGACAAGGGTGGAGGAATTGTGATATATGATACTTATGAGTATATTAATAAAATGTATGAGATTTTATAACACACAGGAAATTGAAACTGTTTCTCTTAATGAAATTCATATCTCATACAGACGAATTGATGTGTACATTGAGGAATACCTGTTAGATAACAGAATTACCCTGGAACACAAGTTCATGAACGTGGACTTTCCTAAACTAGCTACTATAGTGGGTATTACTAAGGTCCACAAAAACTTCCTCCATTTAGACCGATAATATCTGGTAGCCAGTCCAAAGCATTTCATATAGGCACTGCCATAGACAGATGGTTAAAACACATTTGTGAGTTTGTACCCCATGTCTTAAAGAATTCATGGGACTTTTTAGGTCGAATTACAGCTGAGATATGGAAGAAATATCTTATTTTCATCACTATAGATGTTGTTGACCTTTTTTCCTGTATACCCAAATTGGAAGGACTGGAAAGTTTGCATAGGAGTATTACAAAATATGCAAAGCTAGGAGGTGATCGAATACATTTGATAGTTGAGTGTATGTCTATTATTTTGGACAGTAATTTTATTTTTTATGAGGGAGAATATTACAAACAAATCAGGGGAGTTGCCATGGGTGCGGCTTGCACCCCAGTTTTATCCAATCCGGTGATGGACTGGGAGGAAGAAAATGTACTTAACAGTTAATATTTGAAGTGTATCAAATTGTTACAAGATTTTTGGATATCTTCATTTTTATGGGCTGGCCCCCCAGATCTTGTGGAAGCCTTCATAAGTTATTTAAATGGCAGTAGCACTTATGTTAAATTTACACACAATGTTCAGACTGAGAGTATAGCTTATTTAGATACCCTAATTTTAAACATGTCTATAGGGTTTAAATCTAAAATTTACAGGAAGGAAACTTTCAGTAATAGTTATTTAGACTATGCTAGCAGCCATCTTAAGAAGCTTAAACGCAACATCTTCAAGGGACAGTGTATAAGAGCAGCAAGGACGACTTCTTGTTATGAAGATATGGTTTAGGAATTACAATTTATTAGTTCCTTATTTATGGAGAGAGGTTATCCGAAGGGCTTAATAGAAGATGTTGCACAGTTTGTCATCAAAGAATGGAACAACAAATGCAAATCTATATTACATAAGGGAATTGCACAGATGGTGACTAATTCAAATTCTAATACAGCATGTGTAGTGAAATATGGTCCTTGTGCAGAGAAGGTTAAGCGTCTATTAAAGGATAATTGGAATATTTTAAAGGCTGATGAAGATATTAGTCATTTGATTGAGGACACACCAATTTTGGCAGTATGACTGGTATAGGGAGAGAGCTAGCTGATATGATGGACCGAAGGAAGGTTGGTATATTGTGTGTGCAAGAGACCAGATGGAAGGGGAGCAAGGCTATGTGTATCGGAGGTGGTTTCAAATTGTTTTATCATGGTGTGGATGGGAGGAGAAATGGCATAGGCATTTTCCTGAAGGAACAGCATGCTAAGAGTGTTTTGGAGGTGAAGAGCGTGTTGGATAGAGTGATGTTTATGAAGCTGAAAATTGATGGTGTAATGATGAATGTTGTTAGTGCATATGCTCCACAAGTTGGGTGTGCAATGGATGAGAAAGAACATTTTTGGAGCAAGTTGGATGAAGTGGTGATGACTGTACCCAAGGGTGAGAGACTGGTGATTGGAGCAGATTTCAATGGGCATGTTGGTGAAGGGAACAGAGGGGATGAGGAAGTAATGGGTAGGTATGGTGTTAAGCAAAGGAATGCAGAAAGTCAGATGGTAGTGGATTTTGCGAAAAGGATGGACATGGCTGTGATGAATATGTATTTTAACAAGAGGGAGGAGCATAGGTGACATACAAGAGTGGAGGAAGAGGCACACAGGTGGATTATATCTTATGTAGAAGAGCTAGTCTGAAGGAGATTGGAGACTGTAAAGTGGTGGCAGGGGAAAGTGTAGTTAGGCAGCATAGGATGATGGTTTGTAGGATGACATTGGTGATCAAGAAGAGGAGGATGAGTGTGAAGGCAGCACCAAGGATCAAAAAGGGTAATTGTGAGGTGATGTTCAGGGAAGAGTTAAGACAGGCACTGGGTGGCAGTGAAGAGTTACTGAATAGCTGGGTAACTACAGCAGAGCTAGTAAGAGCGATGGCTAGAAAGGTGCTAGGTGTGACATCTGGAAAGAGGAAGGAGGACAAGGAGACCTGGTGGTGGAATGAAGAAGTACAGGAGAGTATACAGAGAAAGAGGTTGGCAAAGAAGAAGTGGGGTTGTCAGAGATGAAGAAAGTAGACAAGAGTATAAGGTGATGACGTGCATGGCAAAGAGAGAGGTTGCGAAGGCTAAGGATAAGGCGTATGAAGAGTTGTATAAAAGGTTGGACACTAAGGAGGGAGAAAAGGACCTGTACCGATTGACTAGACAGAGGGACCGAGCTAGTAAAGATGTGCAGCAGGTAAGGGTGATAAAGGATAATGAGGGAAACATACTCACAAGCAAGGAGAGTGTGTTGAGCAGATGGAAAGAGTACTTTGAGGGGTTGATTAATGAAGAGAATGAGAGGGAGAGAAGGCTGGATGATGTGCGGATAGTGAATCATGAAGTGCAGTGAATTAGCAAGGAGGAAGTAAGGATAGCTATGAAGAGGATGAAGAACAGAAAGGCTGTTGGTCCAGATGACATACCTGTGGAAGCATGGATGTGTTTAGGTGAAATGGCAGTGGAGTTTTTAACTAGATTGTTTAATGAAATCTTGGAAAGTGAGAGGATGCCTGAGGAATGGAGAAAGTGTTTTGGTACTGATTTTTAAGAATAAGGGTGATGTGCAGAGCTGTAGTAACTACAGAGGGATTAAACTGATCAGTCACAGCATGAAGTTATGGGAAAGAGTAGTGGAAGCTAGGTTAAGAAGGGAGGTGATGATTAGTAATCAGCACTATGGTCTCATGCCAGGAAAGAGCACTACAGATGCAATGTTTGCTCTGAGAGTGTTGATGGAGAAGTACAGAGAAGGTCAGAAGGAGTTGCATTGTATCTTTGTGGATTTAGAGAAAGCATATGACAGGAGATGAGTTGTGGTATTGTATGAGGAAGTCAGCAGTGTCAGAGAAGTATGTAAGAGTGGTACAGGATATGTACGGGGGTAGTGTGACAGCGTTGAGGTCTGCGGTAGGAGTGACAGATGCGTTTAAGGTGGAGGTGGGATTACATCAATGATCAGCTCTGAGCCCTTTCTTATTTGCAATGGTGATGGACAGGTTGACAGACGAGATCAGACAGGAGTCCCCGTGGACTATGATGTTTGCAGATGACATTGTGATCTGTAGTGAGGGTAGGGAACAGGTGAAGGAGATCCTGGAGAGGTGGAGATATGCTCTAGAGAGAAAATGAATGAAGGTCAGCAGGACTAAGACAGAATATATGTGTGAATGAGAGGGAGGATATAGGAATGGTGAGGATGCAGGGAGTAGAGGTGGTGAAGGTGGATGAGTTTAAGTACTTGGGATCAACAGTTCAGAGTAATGGTGAGTGTGGAAGAGAGGTGAAGAAGAGAGTACAGGCAGGATGGAGTGGGTGGAGAAGAGTGTCATGAGTGATTTGTGACAGACGAGTACCAGTAAGAGTCAAAGGGAAGGTCTACAAGAGGGTAGTGAGACCAGCTATGTTGTATGGGTTGGAGACCGTGGCATTGACAAAAAAGCAGGAGTCAGAGCTTGACGTGGCAGAGTTGAAGATGTTAAGATTTGCACTGGGTGTGACGAGGATAGACAGGATTAGGAATAAGTATATTAGAGGGTCAGCCCAGGTTGGAAGGTTTGGAGACAAAGCCAGAGAGGTAAGATTACGTTGGTTTGGACATGTGCTGAGGAGGGATGCAGAGTATATTGGGAAAAAGATGCTAAGGATGAAGCTGCCAGGTAACAGGAAAAGAGGAAGGCCTGAGATAAGGTTTATGGATGTGGTGAGAGAGGACATGCAGGTGGTTGGTGTGACAGAGCAAGATGCAGAGGACAGGAAGAAATGTAGACAGTTGATCTGCTGTGGCAACCCATAATGGGAACAGCCGAAAGAAGAAGAATTGAGGACACACCAACGTTTGTATTTAAAATGGACAGGAATATCAAAAGTAACTTGGAGATGAATTATGATACTATGAGAAAATCGAAAAAGGTAGGATACACACGTAAGTGTGGAAATTGTCGTTATTGCAGTTACATTTTAGAAACTGAAAGTTTGATCTTGGAGAATGTGAATAGAACTACTATCAATTTCAAACCAGGTAACTGCAACAGTAAATATTTATTTAGCGAATGCATGATATGTTCTGGATATTACATAGGGAATCCACAAGAACACACTGCACCAAATAATGAATTTCAGGTAGTCATCCAATAGAGGCTGTCCAATTCAAAAAATCCACAGGTCTCAGCTGTTCGCTTCAACAGTTTATTATAAAACAGACACACAGCACAAGAAATATCGGATTGAGCGCTTTCATCTCTTATCCAGAGACTTCATCAGAATCAGTTACCAAGAGAGGAAATTCATTTAAATAGTCAACCTGTTGTACAGACATCCACTTTATTGGTTGAATATACAATTGGTAAATTGAGCATTCACAATTAAAGTGCACAAACTCTGCTTGTCAAACAGTATGTCACATCCTGTCTGTTTCTATACCATTACTTTAATATACCAAAACAAGCAGAGTTTGTGCACTTTAATTGTGAATGCTCAGTTTACCAATTGTATATTCAACCAATGAAGTGGATGTTTGTACAACAGGTTGACTATTTAAATGAATTTCCTCTCTTGGTAACTGATTCTGATGAAGTCTCTGGATAAGAGATGAAAGCGCTCAATCCGATATTTCTTGTGCTGTGTGTCTGTTTTATAATAAACTGTTGAAGCGAACAGCTGAGACCTGTGGATTTTTTGAATTGGACAGCCTCTATTGGATGACTACCTGAAATTCATTATTACATAGGGAAGACCAAAAGGTTGTTTAAGAACAGAATATACGATCACTTATACTGCATAAAAAGAAAGGATGTCAACAATGCTGTGTTTAGGCATATTGCTGACAAAGGAGAATGTTATAATTTTAAGTTTGCCATTTTGGAACAGGTGTATGTCAATCCCAGGGGAGGTAACATAAAAGCAATACTAGGAGAAAAAGAAGTCAAGTGACAATTACTCTTAGATGCCACTAACTTCCCTGGCTTGAGTGAAAGTATACCCATTAAACCTATATTACTTGCTAAATTATGAATATGAGTATATTAGACATCATAGGAATTTTGTTATATGCTTTTTTATATACATTAATTCTTTTTTTTTTTTTAAATACATTAATTCTTTTGTATTGTAGGACTGTTCATATTGTGAAATATTCATATATTATATTCATTTTACACTTTTATGATGAAGCTGATTGAATTACTTAAGCATTGAATGTGATTTTTAGTAAAATTAGTATAAGCTATGTCTTTAAATGTATTACTGAGTGGAGAATGGTTTAGACTTTTTGGCACCAAAATCTAACAGTATAAAATGGATTATTGGTAGGTTTTAAGTATTCTGATGAAGTCAACATTTTGAGTTGATGAAAGCACTAAATCTGTGATTTTACAATAAAATACTATTTATACTGAATCATCTGGTTATTTTTTGTGGAGTCCTAGTGTTCTGGATCAGTTTGGATATACTTGTTTTGGACTTTCCAGAACATAATGAAATGTTTTGAATGGCAGTCCACTCAAATCTCTAATGATGTCCTTCCATATCACTTTTGCGGTATTTTTTTACAGTAGGGATCCACTGCTACGGGGCAGTCTGACATCTGGCCAGTATACCATAGCTTTTTGGTTGTAAAGGGTACGCCGTATGTCAAACGTATGCTCCCCGTGCACAGCGTAGGGCATAAAGCTACCATCCTCAGAACTACTTTTCTGCCAGTCTGAATGCCCATTCATCTGCTGGTTCTTCCATGTTTAGATAAGTACCCCATTGGGGTTTTTGATTTTATTTATCTTACAGTTGTCTTGTTATCTGGTTGTTAGGTTTTATGGTATCCAGAAAGGAGAAATGCCAGTCGGGGAGACAGATTCCCCATAAAGATAGTCAGGAGCAGTGTTTGTTCTGCTTAGGCATTTCACACGACCGTACGTCTTGTGAGATTTGTCAGTCTCTTGTCCCTAAGACATTGAGAAGCTGTCTTTCTCTGTCAATGATTTATCTTGAGAACCAACAATTTAAATAGTTTGGTTAAGGATACCATGGAAGGATCTTCCCGACCCAAGGGCCAGCCATCTATGAAGAAAAAAGCTAAGAAGGTTAGGTCTGATTTTTCATCTGTACTGCCTCCACCGGATGTCTCTCTTGAGGCTCATGAAAACCCAGAGGATGTCCGGTTTCTTTCTCTGTTTTCTCTGCTGCTACCACTTCAGAGGCTGACATGGAGCCTACACCATGCCCGTCCATGGAGATTTTGCAGATGTCTGCCTCAGATCTACAGGGGGAGCTGTGGCTGATTATTACTTAAGGTCCTTGGGGGTGTTCCTCAAATTTTATTTAGGGAAGAGGTGTCCTGGCTACCATTATTGAGTGCCAACAGGGGTCAGAAATTCCAAAATTTTTCAAGGATGATGCCACACTCAGAAAGGAGCAGAAAACTAAACATATTTTGCCTGCTCCCAGAGGTCCTCAGAGTGAATGGCAGAACTTCAGTCAGGGCTTGTTTAACGCCCTTATGGCTGAATGGCAGAACTTCAGTCAGGGCTTGTTTAACGCCCTTATGGCTCTCAAGCCACCACAGGATGTTTCTGTTCTTACTCCACCCTTGTCTTCTATGCCTTTTAAGAGGCCTAGGGAAGAGGATTCTGCTGATTCTGATGAAGTGTCGCTGACGTATTCCTCCTAGATTCCTTCACCACTTGACTATGGTTCTGAGAAAGAAGAGTCTATCAGTACTGACTCTTCTTTCGAGGAAATTTCATTATTTGGTGATACTGTTTTCAGAATGAGGGAATTTTTAAAATGGGACTGTGCTGAACTGTTTTTGCAGAAGAGTTACTATGAGCTTTTGCAAATGGAGTCTCCTAGGCCTGCCGCTTTTCTTCCAGTTCTTACTGCCTTCCTGGATGCTTTTTCTGTTGCTTCTCAGGCTCCTGATTCTCCAGAAAACCTGATAGGTTTTATTAAGTGCCTGAGGACTGCAAGTTTCTATATGTGTACCTTGGCTGATCCCTCTGTGGTGTCTGTGGCTTTAGATAAGCCTTCCATATTGTTTCCTTCCACTAATTTGTTGCTATCTGAGAAGGACAGCAGAACCAGGTAGAGACAGAGTAAGAAGGTATATAATCTTGCTACCTTGGCATTTAGAGCTGTTAACTTTCAGGCAGTTTACTGTCACATGTTCGACATGACATTGTTCGAATATACAGATGTCCGAACCAAATGTTTGGAAATCTGATCACTGAACAGTGTAAATGTCGAACCGAGCATTTCAGTGCAGTCGAATTTTGAAAATGTCGACTACACTGAAATGCTCCTACTCAACAGACTACAACAGGTTTTTGCAGGGGGTCAAGCCCCCCTGCACCCCCCAAGTGGGGGGCTGAACCCCCACCCCCCTACTTATGTATATAAACTCCGAGATTGCACTGCAGTGAGGTTAAGGGTACATTTCCCCATCCCCACTATAGTGCGATCTGCACTGCAGTGTTGGAGCTGACAACAGCGGCCATTCGCTCATGTCATCTTCGGCATTGTGGTGATCGTCCTACTGGTTCTGCCAAGTGGTTTTCACACACAGTTCGTTCATCTAAAAGACGAACGAACATGTGATAGTAAACCCTTTCAGACACATATGACTAGGCATAGTTTGGCTGTTCTGTCTCAAGCCTGTCAGGCTAATTCTGATCTTCCTGATTCTTATTCCTCTATCAAGGCCTTTGCCCTTGCCTTGCTTGGGACATCCTCTCAAGTGACCCACCATTCCATTAAATGCAGCTATTATGCAGTTTGATGCTTCATCTAGGGCTGCTGTTTTTTGGTCTGTTTTGAGGTGGTACTCCTGGCTCAGGCTTCAGCCTTTACCGAATGATATCAAGGCTAAATTGATGGATGCTCCTCTGGACACTAAGCATTTGTTTAGTGGTGGTGCTGCTGCTGAAGCGTTTTGTCCCTGCAAGGAAAAGGCAAGGCCTTACATGAATTGAAACACATTTTTGTTTGCCCTGTGCCCAAATTTCAGAGGAATTATCTTAATCAACCGGCCTTTATTCGTAGACAGTCTCACCCTTCCCCCAGACGTAAGAAAGGTGGTAGAAGGGCTCCCCTTGCTAAGGTTACCTAAACTCCTCCTACTCAGAAACCTCCTTTTCCTGACAGACCAGGTGCTGTCTGACTGTCCTTTTCTTTTCTGTCACATCCCTCTTTCTCTGTATCTTCCCCTGTCTCCTTTCTATTTGGGTAAAGTCACTCAAAACTTCAGGGTTCTTTCCATAATTTACCAGGGTGATTTCATGTTTTGGAAATCTTTTCCTCCCTTTTTTTGGCACTCCTCCACCTCCTTAGGAACAGCTGACCTTTTTTCTGGAGGTGCTTCAGGATCTGTTGGCTCAAGGAACAATTCAAGAAGTTCCAACTTCTCAGAGGGGGAAAGGGTTATACTGCTGAATGTTCTTGGTCCTTAGGAAAGAAGGCACCTGGAGACCCATTCTGGATCTTTCTCAGCTAAACACCTTTTTGAAAGTCCATCCTTTTTGGATGCTGTCCCTTCAAACCTGGTTTCCTCTGCTACTTCCTTAGCCATTTCTGGTTTCCTGGATCTCAAGGATGCTTATCTACTCATTCCTATTAGTCTCCTTTTCAGTAAGTTTTTATGTTTCTCTGCTGCTTCCTGGCATTTTCAGTTCTCTGCTTTGCCCTTTGGCTTCTCTTCTGGCCCCAAGTGTCTTCACCAAATGCCTCTCTCCTGTGATTGCTTTCTGCAGACTAAGGAGGATAAAGGTCTTTCCCTATCTGGACAACCTGCTTATTCAGGCCTCCTCCTCGAGATTTTACTTCAGCATCTACACTTTGCCATTTCTCTAGCAAAGTCTGGGGTTTACTGTAAATTTCCAGAAGTCATTTTTGGCTCCTTCTCAGGATCATGTTTTTCTGGGTTGCAGGATTCAGAATGTTCCAATGCTGGCATCCCTGCTTCCTCCCAAGGCTTTAACTCTCATTGCTTTCTTTCAGCCCCTTCTTCTTCTGGCTTCAGTCACAGCCAGAGAATCAATGAGGTCTCTGACTTATATGGCTTCTACCATTCCTGTGCTCCTTCTAGCCAAACTCCACATGGAAATCTTCAGTGATTTCTAAAGTCAGCTTGGCTTAAACATTCTTATCCTTTAGACTTTCTAGTCCCTGTACATCCATGCCTCAAGCCGGAACTTCATTGTTGGATTCATCAGTTGTCCCTGAAACTAGGGCATTCCTTTTCAACCTCCAGTCCCCTCTCAGGATCTTTTCACAGATGTCTCGGACGTGGGATGAAGGACCCTCCTTTGGCCCTCCTGAAGGTACAGGGCCTTTGGTTGCTTCAGCAAAAGAATGACAACATCAGTGTCAAAGAGATGAGATCTCTTCTGCTGGCTCTTCAGGCTTTTCATTCTCTTTTTCTTCCGGGATCCCTCAAGATTCTCACAGACAATACCACAGTGATGTGGTGTGTCAACAAGCAAGGGGGGGCGGGGGTTCCTATGCAGGTTAGCCCTTCAGGTTTGGGATCTGGCTGTCCAGTTTCAAGTGACCCTTCAGGCAGTTTACATTCCCTCAGATCAGAACTTAGTGGCAGATACCCTGAGCAGGTCCATAACACTATCCCATGAGTGGATACTTCACACAGGTGACTTATATGGCTTCTACCATATACCATCTTTTGGATGCTGTCCCTTCAAACCTGGTTTCCTCTGCTACTTCCTTAGCCATTTCTAGTTTCCTGGATCTCAAGGATGCTTATCTACTCATTCCTATTAATCTCCTTTTCAGTAAGTTTTTACGTTTCTCTGTAGATATATTTGCCTCCCCTCTAAACATACAACTTCCTCTATTTTGTGCCAGAGTCCCATGTCCTCTGACCTGGAAGATGGACGCCCTCTCTCCTTCTTGGCAGGGGGTGTTTCTTTATGCCTTCCCTCCTCTTCCTCTCATTCTGAAAGTCCTGTTCAAGATAAAATAGGAAGCTCTCATTCTTACTGGTGACTCCCTTTTGGCCCAGACAGCATCTTACTAAGGGCAATCATTACAAGTTATCTCAGAGTGGACCTACTCACACAGGACAAGGGATCTCTCATCCATCCCCACCTGTCCACGCTTAATCTGACATTGTGGGCGATAGGGTTTTGATCCCCACACAGACACCTTTTTTTCTGAGGATGTGCTTTAGGTCTTGTAGGAGGCTAGGAACCCCACTACTCGAAAGTCTTACTTCTCCAAGTGGAAGAGGTTTTCTGTTTGGCGTCTTTCTCGTAACCTGGGTCCACTTACTGTGGATGTTCCTTTGGTTCTCTTATTTGTGTAAATTGCTCAATAGTGGGTTGGCATATTCTTATGTTAAAGCCCACCTTTCAGCTATCTCTGCTTTTCTGCCTCTGACTGCTCTTTTGCCAAACAGTTTCTTAAATGCATCCTTCACATTAGCCCTCCCAGGAAGCCTGTCCCACCCTCCTGGGACCTTAATTTTATTTTAGAAAAGTTGACTTAGGCTCCTTTTGAGCCAGCGGCATCATTTTCCTTACAACATTGTTCTTGGAAGATTGTTCTTTTGGGACTTACCTCTGCCAGACAGGTGTCTGAGCTGCAAGCCCTTATGGCTGTTCCTCCACTTTTGTTCTTCCATAAGGTCAGGGTGTCCTTCATACTAATCCTTTTTTGGTTTTCCATAAGGACAAGGGTGTCCCTTCATACTAATCCTTCTTTTATGGCCAAGGTGGTTAATGAGTTGTCTCTTAATCAGTCTATTCATTTGCCATTTTTCCCCTTCTCCGCAGTCTGCTAGTGAGAAGGTTTTGCACACTTTTGATTTGCATAGGCAACTCTGGTATTATTTGGATAAAACTAAAGCTTTTTGTAAATCTGAACAGCGTTTTGTTTGCTTTCATTCTAGGTCTTTAGTTTTGGCTGTTTCCAAGCAAACTGTTTTTTTCTTGAATATCTAAAGCCATTTGTTTTTGCTATTCTTTTCATGGGAAGAACCTTCCTTCTTCTGTTAAGGCTCAGTCCACTAGGGCTGAGGCTTCTTCTGGTGTTTTTTTCAAGGGTTTGGATACTAATTCTATTCTTGAAGCAATCTGGACTTCTGTGCATGCCTTTACAAAGAGCACTATAAGCTGGATGTGATTTCTAGTGCCAGAGCTGGTTTTGCCAGGGCCATTCTCCATGACTTCATAGAGGCCTCTGCTGGCCCTTCTTCCTCCCAGTCTTCTTCATCTTGAGCTTTCACACTCTCCCTGTTGTAAAGAATACTGCAATAGTAATACGGAAGGACATATTACAGTTGTATAAAATCTAACTGTAACAGTAGATGGCCTTCTCTTCACGGGTGGGGTTCAGTATTCGCTTCCTCCCTCTGCCCCCCCCCCAGTCTTTTTTTTTTTCCTTCTGGATATGCTTGTTACCTACTTTTATCCATAGATTGTTGTTTCTACTGAGGATTTTCATTCCTGAGGATGGTACGTCCTGAAGTCACCTTTATGCCCTATATGTGGAGCATACATGTGACATATGGTGTACTCTCTACAACCAAAAGGCTTTGTTATACTGGCCAGATGTCAGGCTGCCCTTGGCATGGGATCCCTTTTGTAAAGAATACTGCAACAATGAAGAGAAGGACATCTACTGTTAGGTAAGATTTACTTTCAAAAGAGGTATTAGCAACCTTTTAGAGATGGGCACCTCTGCTTCTTCTATAGTCCCTCCTGTTCTGGAGGCTTTCCAGTATACCTTTCTGTCCACCTGTTCTGCACCTGATTTTCAATCATCAGTTCCTAAAAGACCAGATAGGTTTTACAAGATTCCTGATGACCTAAAATACTTGTACAAGAACCCAGTGGCAGATCCCTCTGCAGTATCTTTCCCTTCAGATAAGCCTCTAAGCTTCTGCCCGGTACTAATGCCTTACCTATGGGAAAAGATAATAGGGCTGTGGGGATAGATGGGAAAAAAGTTTTACACATCTACTACCCTTGCTTTTAGGTCAATTAACAGAATCAAATGACAAAGTATTTTATCTCTGTCCTACATTCCTTAAATATATGGTGGATTCTCCTACAGCAGAGTCAAACACCAAATGCAGATCCTTCTATCTCAGGTCACTAAAATAGCCAGACACAGCATTAAGTCCAGTTACAATGTTGTGGATGCTTCTAGGAAAAGCTGCCACTGGATCAGTTATTCACAGGTATGGCTGACTTTGCAGTCTGCCTATTCCTGAGGCTTTCAAATGTAAACTTTTATGTTCTCCCTTTGACAAAGACTTATTGTTTGGTCCTCAATCTGCAAGTCTCTTCCAAACACTTAAAGATCAGGGTAAAACTATGAAATACTTGCAGGCATATTCTACTGTCCTCAATTCTTAGCTACCATAGGACCCATCTGAATATATCTCCGTCGTTAGAAGGGATCCTTGGACATCTCAGAAGTAATCCCTAAGAAAAATGACTCTGACAAACGCCCCATAGGGAGCTTCAAGTGGGGAGGCCTCCCTTTGGAAACAAAAAATTGTGACTGCCTGTGCAGCACCACTCCCCCTGCCCTCAGCCCTACTACTTCTCTTTCCCAAAGACTGTCACTCTCCCTGGTCAAGTGGGAAACTATTACCAAAGACAAGTGAGTTCTGTCCATCATCAAGGATGGTTATATTATATCCTGGGAAAATATTCCCCCTGTGAAAGGCATGCCACAACCTCCTCATAATCAAATGTCCCTTCTTGAACGCATTATTCAAGACCTCTTGTGTCACAGCACTGTCAAACAAGTCCCAAATGACTCATGGAAAAAGGATTTTACTGAAGGGTTTTTCTAGTGCCAAAGAAAGAATGGCAGTGGGGACCCATCCTAGGCCTGCCTCTCTCAAGCACTTACTTGAGGATACCATTTTTCAAAATGGTCTGTTTTATCGCTCTTCTGCCTTTCATCCTACAAGAAGCTTTTAGTGTCACTACATCTGAAGGACACCTACTTACACATACCCATTCATCCTTCTTGCAGGAGATTCCTCAGGTTTTCCTTTGGTTCCTTGCATTTACAATTTATTGATGTTCATCGTGTTTCACTGTTGCAGTCATTACAATTGGGTTATCCTGCTGGCAGGCTACCCGCAGTCGGCCCAAGTTGCAAAGTCTAGGTCCGGCGTCTGTTGATGTCGCCTCCTCCCTGACGTCAGTGCGCCAGGGGTATAAAAGATGCAGCCGATGCCATTTTCTTCAGTCTTTCTGGCCGCGCGGTGCCCGAAGCAAAAGCAGTTCGCAAGTGCCGGTCGGCCGACTCCTGAGATTTTCAAATTTGAATTTCAGATTCAGAGTCTTCATTAAAGCTAAGTACCCCATTGGGGAAACTTTTTTCTTGCTCCAGACTGATGTCAGAAAAAGTTAGTAATTGTATTTCTTGTGGGAAGCAAATACCTCATAAGGATTTTCATTCTTACTGTATTCCTTGTCTAGGCCCTGACCACGACGTTGCTAGTTGTCGGTTTTGTGCTAGATTTAACCAATGCACTATTAAGCGTCGGTACGATTTTGCATTATTTACTTTGGCAGAAGATTCAGTTATATAATGCCGTTGGAACAGCCGACGACCGGAGTTTACAAAAAGCGCAAAGAAAAAGAAAAGGACAGGCATCTGAGGTCCAAAACCAACGACGAGGCTTCTGTTAGGTCTGTCGCAGGTTCTCAGTGAGGCACTTTCGCAGCCCCTGACGCCCACTACCTCAGAGCCACAGGCCGCTTCTGACTCCCACATGGAGCCGACTAGGCTGATGGAAACTCAAGGTACTGGACACTCAGAAAATATTCCCTCAGATGGGTCTGGAGCCGCTGAGCAGGCATCGGCTTCTGAGGGTGTTTTCAGGCCTACACAGTTTTAGGTAAAGCCATCTTCAGCTTTAAAGGCAAAGACTAAAGCAGCTCTAAAGACAAAGAAACAAGTACAGCATTCTCCTGGACAGGCCTCCATGCCTAAGAAACAGATGCTTAAAATGGCCGAAAACCTAATTACTTTGATCAGGGGTTCCCATCCCCCTCCTGATAAGAGGCCTAGGCAAGAGATAGAATATGAATCTTCAGATCAGGTTTCCATTTCTTCTGATTCTTCTTATGAACATGAATATTCCCTTCCTCCCTATGAGGATTCTGATGCTGAAGAATCTATCCCTTCAGCCTCACCTCCTGAGGATTATTCATTTGGGGAAACCCTGCATACTATGAGGGAGCATTTCCATTGGGAGAGCCAAGATTACTCAGAACCCAAGAAAAGGCTCAGAGATTTCCTTTTATTACCCCAGCAGAGGCCCCTTGCTATTCCTCCTGTTTTAGACATTGTAGATGTAGATGATGTATTTTCAGAGTCCGGTCTGTCTCCTGACTCTTTACCACCGGCTCCTGTTAAGCCAGACAGATACTACAGGGTTCCTGATTCTCATAAATTTCTTTACAGAAACCCTGCTGCTGACCCAGAAACTATATCTCAGGGTCCCAAGGGGGTCAAGGCTTCCACTGCATAAAACCCTATCCCCTCTGATAGGGATTCAAGGGCCCTGGACAGATGGGGGGAAAAGATTTATACTTCTGCTACCTTGGCTGTAAGAGCTTTAAATTGTCAGTTTCATATGCTTAAATATCAGCAATATCTTATGTCACAGCTTAAACGGAAAATGTTAACAAATTCAGAATGTGCAGAAAACAAAGAAATGCAGGATTTATTGCATGCAGCTGAACAATTGGGAAAGCATACTTTGCAGTGTGGCTTTGATTCTCTAGAGGCCTCCTGCAGGGCCACAGTTACAGGTTCTGTCATTAGGAGGCATGCTTGGTTATAAGAACAGAATCTGCCCGATCATGTTAAAGCAAAGCTATTAGGTGCTCCATTACAACATGATACCTTGTTTGGTGTTAAAGCAGAAAAGGTGTTGAAGAAAATGGAGGACAAAGCTAAATCTATGCAAACAGTAAAGGATTTCTTACAGGTACAGCCTCCCAGATTTAGCAGGAACTGGCATACAAAGAATTGGTCCTTTCCAGTGTCAGACAGGCCACAAAGAGGCAGATACAGACGCCCCAGAGGCAGATCACAGCCCCAAGGCTCATATGGGCCTAAACAATGGGGCACTTCTACCTTCAAAAGCGGAGAGGAAAAATCACAGCCATACAGGAAATAGTCTCAATGACTTTCCCCTGCCAGCACCAAGCACTTATCTTCTGGCAGCTCCTTTAGGAGGAAAACTAGCACTTTTTTCACAAAATTGGCACATGATCACCCAGGACAAATGGGTCTTAAATGTCGTATCGCAAGGCTACAGGTTCCACTTTCACACCCTGCCAAGGCCAAACGGTATGCCAGACCTGCCACGCAATCAATGGCAGAGGCACAAAAACAAGTTTCATCCCTCATGGACATGAGAGCCATTCAGCAAGTACCACAGCAAGAGCAGGGACAAGGATTTTACTCAAGGCTATTCTTGGTACACAGAAAGGACAAAGCCTGGAGACCAGTACTGGACCTGTCTATCCTAAACACATTCCTGGATATTCCAAAATTCAGAATGTTAACTCTGCAGCAGCTTCTGCCCATACCTGCATGTCCCAATCAAACAATCATGCAGAAGATACCTCAGATTCATAGCTGGCTCAATGCACTACCAATTCTCTGCACTGCCCTTTGGTTTATCTATTGCCCCAAGGGTCTTCACAAAATGCCTGGCACCAGTAATTGCATTTTGCAGACAAAGAGGAATACAAATATATCCTTACTTGTACGACTGCCTTATTCAAGCAGAGAACAAGGACATCCTACTACAGCATCTGGCATTTGTAAAAAGATTACTAACAGATCTAGGGTACACAGTAAATGAAAGGAAATCAAAGCACGTGCCCTCTCAAGAGATAATATTCCTGGGTGCAAGCTTAAATACAACTGCCCAGATGGCTTATCTCACCCCAGACAAACACAGACAACTGACTACTTACTTCAAAATGTTGGCAACAAAGACCCAGTTATCTGCAAGAATAATTCTGCAGGCTTTGGGCTTCATGGCATCCTGCGTACTGCTAATTCCATATGCAAGACTGCATATGAGGAATCTTCAATGGTATCTGAAAAGTGTTTGGACTCAGTATTGCCACAGCCTGGAAACAATAAAACCCTCATTCCCTGGCTGCAATAGGAGTTTCAGTGGTGGGCAAAAGCCTGTCACCTCAACACGGGACAGCCATTCACCTTACCCACAGCCAGGCAGACATTGACAGCAGATGCATCAGATTATGCATGGGGGGTCCATATGGAAGGAAGATGTATTCAGGGCATATGGCCCGCAAGTCAAATGCATCCACATATCAATCAAAAAGAGGTGCTAGCTGTTCAGAATGCCCTGACAGCTTTCAAGGATCAACTTCATCCAGGACAACTACTAATAAAGACGGACAATACTACAGTCATGTGGTACATAAGCAAGCAGGGGGGCACGCATTCCTACCTCCTCTGCAGACTCTAGCCATGAACCTTTGGGACACAGCACTGACTTACCAAGTACATCTGCAAGCACAGTTCTTGCCAGGAAGGATAAATACTCTGGCAGACGAACTAAGCAGAAACCTTTTGGATCCCCACGATTGGAAATTGGATCCACAAGTCTTCAGCATGATAACAGGGAACTGGGGATGCCCGGACATAGACCTATTTGCCTCCCCTCACAACTGCCAACTACAGAGATTCTGCACAAGGGCTTATCACAAGCAAGCATGGAAAGTGGATGCTCTATCTTTCAGCTGGAAAAACCTAACAGTATGTGCTTTCCCTCCTCTGCCTCTCCTCCCCAAGGTACTTCTCAAGGTCAGACAAGAGAAGCCAAAAATGATACTGATTGCCCCAGACTGGCCCTGCCAGCACTACTGGTACCCAATCCTAAAGAGCTTGTCTCAATGCCCAGCTTGGACATTACCTCAAATTCCTCACTTATTGACCCAACAAGACAGTCGGATACTGCACTGCCATCTCAGGACCTTAAACCTGGCAGCATGGCGGATAATGTAACCATTCAAGACACACCTCTGTCTAAAGCAGTGATGGATGTTATTTTGGAGGCCAGGAGGCCTAGCACCAGAAAATCTTATGCAGAAAAATGGAAGAGATTCTGTGCTTGGAACCAGGCACTAAGTATTGACACGACTGCTCCAAATATTCCTCAGATTTTGCAATATTTAACTGAGATGCTGGATAAAGGCCTTTCCTTTTCATCAATTAAAATTCATGCCTCTGCCATTTCAGTTCATTACAGTACAGAACCACCTATTTTTTCTCATCCATTGCTAAGGCAGTACCTCAGAGGGGCCAAAAACATAAGACCTCCAAGGAGAGCACCAATACCTGCTTGGGACCTCAACTATGTCTTGGAAAAACTCACACTGCCTCCGTTTGAGCCAGCCTCTGCAGCAGATATAAAATTCTTATCTTGGAAAACGGCTCTGCTCCTAGCAATAACCTCCGCTAGACGAGTCTCAGAACTACAGGCACTCATGGCTGTGGAACCTTTTATCATTTTCCATCCTGACAGGGTTTCTCTAAGGACAAACCCTACATTTATGCCTAAGATAGTGTCCATTGTGGCCCTTAACCAAACAATTCATTTGCCTACCTTTTACCCAAACCCACAGAATAAGGGTGAGAGACTTATGCATTCTTTGGACATTCACAGGCAGCTACGCGTCTACTTGGACAGAACCAAAGCTTTCAGAAAGACTGAACAACTTCTAGTGGCATATGCTGCAGGATCACAAGGAAAGCCTCAAAACAGACTATTTCAAAGTGGATAGGCCATTGCATTCGTTTCTGCTATTCACAACATGGCAAATTAGTGTCTAAGGGCATTAGGCCTCATTCAACCAGCGCAGCAGCCTTCCCCAGAGGAGTACCAACCAAAGACATCTTAGAGGCTGCAACTTGGAGTTCAGTGCATACTTTTACAAAACACTATCACTTACCTCTCTACTCTAAATCCAGGGCAGGCTTTGCCACTGCAGTTCTGCAGGGCCTGATAGCTTCTCCTAATCCTATTTAGCCAGCCTCCCAACCTTAGCTTTGGGATTCAACCCAATTGTATTGACTGCAACAGTGAAACACGATGAACATAGTACAGTTGTGTACCTACCATAAATGTAGATGTTCGAGTGTATTCACTGTTGCAGTCCAGGTTACCCTCCCTCCATCCCCTTTTCCTTGCTGGGACTTATCTGTACTTCTCTATTCTATACAACCTATGTGGTGTATTTGCTTGTAGATGAAGGAAAAGTTGTTTTTTGTGTATGCATGCTTATTGGCATAATTTAGCCTACCTTTTTAGGGGCACCTGACATCTGGGGCAAGAAAAACTGAAGAAAATGGCATTGGCTGCATCTTTTATACCCCTGGCGCACTGACGTCAGGGAGGAGGCGACAGCAACTGACGCTGGACCTAGACTTTGGAACTCAGGCCAACTGCGGGTAGCCTGCCAGCAGGCTAACCCAATTGTAATGACTGCAACAGTGAATATACTCGAACATCTACATTTATGGTAGGTACACAACTGTACTTTCTGCCTTTTGGTCTTTCCACAGTTCCAAGAGTGTTCACAAAGTGTGTGGCTCCAGTATAGATTTGTCGCACTCAGGAAATCCAAATTTTCCCCTACGTGGATGACCTGTTGATCCAGGCACTCTCTCCAGAATTTCGTCTTCAGTATCTACACTTCTCTCTACATATCCTGACTGGTTTAGGTTTCACCATCTGAATATATCTCCGTCATTAGAAGGGATCCTAGGACATCTCAGAAATAATCCAAAAAAGTTCCATGTAGCCCCTTTACAGGACGTGGTTTTCCTGGGATGCAGACTGCACACCAAGAAAATGCATACCTTCCTCCCCCAGGTGAAACTTCAGTCTGTCCAGTTTTTTCTAAAATCTCTCCTCTGCAACCTATTGCTCAGCAAGGAAGATGCTAAGAACTTTGGGGTAAAAGGCCGCCATCATCCCTATTCTCCCCGGCCAGAAATCACATGAGGAAAATCCAGTGATATCTGAAATCTGTGTAGTCCCAGCACTTGTCACCCCTTGTACACTCTAATCTCCTTCCTTCCTTGTCTCAAAAAGGAGTGGCTTTGGTGGAAGGGACAGTTTATCCTCATCCCAGCGCTGCCATTCACACCAACATCTCCTCTTCACCAAGTTCACACATATGCATCTGATGGGGTGTGGAGCCATGGACAAGATCGCGAGTGCAGAGCAGATGGCAGCATATTGATATGTTCCTTCAGGAAATGAGGGCTCTTCTACAAGCTCTTCAGATCATCGCCTACCTTTGGAAAATTGGCCCTCTCCTAGTGTATACAGACAACATTGCAGTCATGTGGTATATAAAGAGTGAGGCCCCAGGTATTACAAATTGTGCAGGTTAACACAGGAGGCATAGAACCTGGTCACCCAGATGGGCATTATGCTTACAGCCACATACATTCCTTCTCAGAACAATGTGCTAGCAGACTTCCTAAGCCATTCCCTGGAGGACCCCCATGAATGGATTTTGAACAGAGAGGTTTTTCCAGACAATCACCCTTCAGTGGGGGCACTCCTCAAATAGACCTGTTTGCGCCACCAACCAACCATCAGCTCCCCCAGGTCTACACCATGGACCCTTATTCTACAGCTTGGAGGACAGATGCCTGTTTCTTCCAGTGGACAGGAAAGTTCCTCAGTGCTTTTCCTTCTCTGCCTCCTCTTCCAGAAATTCTTCTCAAGACAAAAGTACCAAAACTCTTTTGATTTTCCCTGCTGTTCACCTGACATAGGTAAATTACAGGAAAATACCACCTCAACCGAACCTGATAACTCAGCAAAAAGGATTGCTGGTCCACCCAAATCTTCTATATCTCAGTTTGATTCTGTGAATGGTAGTCATTTAATTCCTTGAATACACCTCTCCTCTGTGGAGGAGGTTCAAGTCCTATAAGAAGTCAGGAGACCCATTATTAGACAATCTTACACCGCTAAATGGTAAAGGTTTTCTTGCTGGTGCTGCAAACTGTCATTACCCACTCTTTATCACAAGTTCCTGCTGTACTGCAGTATCTCTGCAAACTACTTCAATCAGATTTGGCCTAGTCTTCTATAAAACCTCACCTGTCGGCTATCAATGCTTGCCTCCCTCTTAGCCCTCCACTTATGGCTAGGCTAGAGGTCATACTTTTCCTCAGGGTACTCCTGCATCTTAATCCACAAGGAAACCCATCTCTCACTGTGGGATCTTAATTTTGTGCTAGAAAAGCATATACTGCCTCCTTTTGAACAGTCATCTTCTGTTTCTCTAAAATGTTATACTGGAAAAGCTATCCTTCTCTTGACTCTCTCCTCTGCTAGGAGAGTTTGAGTTGCAAGCTGTCATGGTCATTCCCTCTTTTCACAAGGACAGAGTGACATTAAGGGTTAATCCAGCATTCATTGAGCTGCCCCTTGATTACGCTTATTCACCTTGGATTTCTAAGGCTCTCTTTACTTTTCTCACTATGGTAAGACCTTGCTTTCCTGCCCTAAAGCACATTCCACTAGGGCAGTGGTTTTCTCAGGGGGCTTTTCACAAAGGAAAAGACTCCAGCTTTGTCTCGGAAGCTGCCACTTGGTCCTCTGTACACACCTTTACCAAGCACTACAAAATTGATTCTTTCTCCAGGTCCAGGGCTACCTTTACTAGGTCAGTTCTGTCTAGACTACTGGCAGCTCTTCTACTCAGTAGCCAACCACCCTTCCTTCCTCCTTCTGCTCTCGTAATCATCCATATGTCAGGAATACTGCAACAGTGATTTCAGTCAGGACACAGTACAGTTGTGTAAGAACTTACCATAACAGTAGATGTCCTTCCTACTGATCACTTTTGCAGTATTCCATCCCACCTTCCATCCCCTCTTCTCTACCTCACTTCAACTTTACTAATTTACTCCCCCTTTCCTTTAATGTCTGCTCTGATACATGGGAATGAGGGAGTTTTCTTACCTGTTTGAGCTACATCACTCCTAGCTGACCGGTCTTCCTCTCTTAGTAGACTTCAGGCCGCTGGCTTGGAGATAGTGTGATTATCCATGTTTGCATATCTGTCCGTGTACATCAGTGCATACAAGCTGAGGTCATGTGCCGGATGTATGACCTAGAAAAGGTAAAGCTTTTGTACCCTGGACAGACATCAGCAGTGACAACCCATATGTCAGGAATACTGCAACAGTGGTCAGTTATGGTAAGTTCTTACACTTTCGTCATCTAGCTTTCATGGTAAAGCTGGACCTAAAGGATGCCTGTCATCACATTCCTATTGCCAGGCATCTTAGGTGTTTGATTTGCTCATACTGGTGATGGACTACATTACCAAACTGGTCGAAGGAGACAGATCAACAAAGCTGCTGTATGCAGACGATGTGGGGTTACAGGCAAATTAAGCATGAACTTCAGCAAAGGATAAGGGAATGGAATGCAAGACTGAAGGCACATGGGATGAAACTAAATACAGATAACTGGAGATTGTGCAAATATTATGGTATCGAAGTGGCTGAAAAACACTGGAAACACGAGCCACAAAGAGTCATAGAAAATAATGAAGTTTATATCACATGGGATCACCCAATGCCAACAGTTCAAAAGATAGATGCTAGAAAACTGGATGTAGTGGTCCAAGAAAAGAAGACAAAAGTAGCATTGATCATTGAAATCGCCACACCCAGTGACTACAGTGTCTTGTGTACAGAGACACACAAAGTCATAAAATACCTCGATCTGCAGGCAGAAACGAGAGTCATGTGGAAGAAAGATACCCAGACAGTTCCAGTATTAGTAGTAGGAGCAACTGTTCTTATAAAAAAGAATTTACAATCATATTTAGATATGTTACCAATTCATGTAACACCGTTCGAATTGCAGGAGGAGTCATTACTGGGCACATTGCAAGTGCTGCGAAGAGCACTTTTGGCTAACATCAAAGAGTGAAACAATACTAATTTCATGAACTTTAATCGTACTTTGACTTAGGAATGGGGTCCATTCCCATCATGGTATTAGAAACCCAAAAGACTTGGAGAAATTAAAAACAGATAAGATAGTGGTAATGGCAAATTGGGGAAATCAGAAGAAGATGAGAATTGAGATTGAAGGGAAGATAGTGCAACAGGTTAATAGCTCCAGGTATCTGGGAGGGGTGGTTGAGGAAGGAAAGATTGAGTGAAGAAGTCAAAGCTGGAATCAGAGGGGCTGCAGCCAGTTGGCTTAGAGTGTCAGGTGTAGTGTATGACAGAAGATTGCCAAAGAAGCTGAAAAGTAAGGTGTATAAAACAGTAGTGTGATCAGTACTTACTGTATGGTACAGAAACCTGGGCAGTAAAGGAAGAGCAAATGAGAAAGCTAGAGGTGATGGAAATTAAATGCTTGAGGAGGGTGGTAGGATGCACACTGTGGGACAGGTGAAGAAATGAGGAAATAAGAGCACAAGCCAAAGTAGCTCCAATTGCAGAAAAGATCAAAGAGAACAGATTGCAGTGGTTCAGGCACATGTGCATTAAAGCAGAAGACTTTCTGGTGAAGAAGATTTGGGACAGACAGGAAGAAGTTAAGAGGAAACAAGGGCATCCCACAAAGAGGTGAATGGGTAGTGTGAGAGAAGATCTGCGACAGTCAGGTATGAGTGTGGCACTGAATCAAGAGAGATGGCGACAATTAACATGACACCCTGACCCCTTGGAGAAAATTTGGAAAAAGGGGGTTGATGATGATGATTTGCTGTGTCTGGCTCACATTATCTCTTCTCTGTTTTACCTTTTAGACTCTCCACTTCACCAAGGTATTGACAAAATGCTTTGTACCAGTCATCACTTATTGCGGCTTCCAGGACTTTCGCATCTTTCCATATTTAGACAATATCTTTGCACTTGACAAGAGTCGGACTACACACACAGAAAATAAAATGGTATCTCCAATCAGTCTGGACTTAGCATCTACACCCTTTGAATTTTCAGATTCCATTTCTCAGATTTGTAAAGAGGAAGATTTAGTGGTTTGTAGTTGAGATAGCTTGCAGTCCAGGTCTTCGATTCTCCTTTCTGAACTCCATCCACTCCGATACCATAGACTCTTCAGACCTAGTGAGGGGAGCAATTTCAAAAGGGGAAAGTGCAGGCTGTGAGGAATCCATTGGATGGACAGAAACACATGTCAGAGAAGTGTTGTCTGTCATCAGTGATTTGCTTTGGAACATCTCTGATCCCTCAGGATCTCTGCAAATGTACACCGACAACCCCACAGTGTTCATCATCTTCTTTCAGCTGTTTCCATTAGGGGTCGCTACAGCAGATCATCTGTTTCCATTTCTTCCTGTCCTCTGCATCATGCTGTTTCGCACCAACCTCCTGCATGTCCTCTCTCACCACATCCGTAAACCTTATCTTAGGCCTTCCTCTTTTCCTCTTACTTGGCAGCTCCATCCTTAGCATCCTTTTCCCAATATACCCAGCATCCCTCCTCAGCACATGTCCAAACCAACGCAATCTCGCCTCTCTTGCTTTGTCTCCAAACTGTCCAACCTGAGCTGACCCTCTAATATACTGATTCCTAATCCTGTCCATCCTAGTCACACCCAGTACAAATCTTAACCTCTTTAACTCTGCCACATCCAGCTCTGGCTCCTGCCTTTTTGTCAATGCCACCGTCTCCAACCCATATAACATAGCTGGTCTCAGTACCCTCTTGTAGACCTTCCCTTTCACTCTTACTGGTACCTGTCTGTCACAAATCACTCCTGACACTCTTCTCCACCCATTCCACCCTACTTGTAGTCTCTTCTTCACCTCTCTTCCACACTCACCATTGCTATGAACTGTTGATCCCAAGTACTTAAACTCATCCACCTTTACCAGCTCTGCTCCCTGCATCCTCACCATTCCTCTACCCTCCCCTCACATTTACACACATATATTCTGTTTTAGCCCTGCTGACCTTCATTCCTCTCCTCTCTAAAGCATATCTCCACCTCTCCAGGATCTCCTCAACCTGGTCCCTACTCTCACTACATATCACAATGTCATCTGCAAACATCATAGTCCACGGAGCCTCCTGTCTGATGTCATCTGTCAACCTGTCCATCATCACTGCAAATAAGCAAGGGCTCAGAGCTGATCCTTGATGTAATCCCACCTCCACCTTAAACATATCTGTCACTCCCACCGCAGTCCTCACCAATGTCACACTACCCTCGTACATATCCTGTACCACTCTTACATACTTCTCTGCCACTCCTGACTTCCTCATACAATACCACAACTCGTCTCTAGGCACCCTGTCATATGCTTTCTCTAAATCCACAAAGACTGCAACTCCTACTGACCTCTGAATTTCTCCAACAACACTCTCAGAGCAAATATTGCATCTGTAGTGATCTTTCCTGGCATGAAACCATACTGCTGATCACTAATCATCACCTCCCTTCTTAACCTAGTTTCCACTACTCTTTCCCGTAACTTCAAGCTGTGACTGATCAATTTTATCCCTCTGTAGTTACTGCAGCTCTACACATCACCCTTATTCTTAAAGATAGGTATCAAAACACATTTTCTACACTCCTCAGGCATCCTCTGACTTCATTAAACAATCTGTTTAAAAATTCCACTGCCATTTCACCTAAGCACCTCCATGCTTCCACAATTATGTCATCTGGGCTAACAGCCTTTCCATTCTTCATCCTCTTCATAGCTGTCCTTACTTCCTCCTTGCTAATCTGTTTCACTTCCTGATTCCCTATCCCCACATCATCTAACCTTCTCACTCTCTCATTCTCTTCATTCATTAGCCCTTCAAAGTACTCTTTCCATCTACTCAACACACTCTCCTCACTTGTGAGTATGTTTCCCTCACTATCCTTTATCACCCTTACCTGCTGCACATCTTTCCCAGCTCTGTCCCTCTGTCTAGCCAATCGGTACAGGTCCTTTTCTCCCTCTTTAGTGTCCAATCTCTCATACAACTCTCCATATGCCTTATCCTTAGCCTTCGCCACCTCTCTCTGTGCCATGCGTCTCATCTCCTTATACTCGTGTCTACTTTCTTCATCTGTTTGACAGTCCCACTTCTTCTTCGCCAGCCTGTTCCTCTGTATACTCTCCTGTACTTCCTCATCCCACCACCAGGTCTCCTTTGGGGGTACCAGATCCTACCCTCTTTTTGGACAGCTACAGTAGTGTGGGATGTAGCAGTTCAGCTCAGTCTGTGACTCTTCAGGCTTCATGTATTCTGTCAGAGTAAACCCTAACTGTAGACAAGCTTAGCATGTCCAGGATAGACCCCCAAACTTGGAAACCTCATCCTAGGGTCTTTCAAGAATCGATCCAACTGTAGGTAACATCTCAGGTAGGTTGGTTTGCCCCTTTCAGAATATACAACTAAAGAAATTCTGTTCCAGGATTCCTTTCAGTTAGGCCTAAAAGACCAGTGCTTTCTCATTCCCATAGGCAGGAATGTTCCTGTATGTCTTTCCCCCGATTATCAGGGCTCTTTTAAAGATCCAGAAGGATTCTTCAAAAATTGTGGCGGTAACTCTCTCTCGGCCAAGGCAACAGTGGTTCTCAATTTTTTTTCAATCTTGCCAAGGGCAATTACCACAAGCGTCCACACAGAGCAATTTCCCTTTCTTAAGACAGAGGGAGTTTGATGCACCCCAGTCTAGAAATTATTCAACTAACTGCCTGGATGATATAATTTTGATACCATTTAGGCACTTTTTTCCTGAGGATATGTAGCAGGAATTAAAGGAGGTGAAAAAGCCTGCTATTAGAAAATCATATATGTGCACGTGGAAAATATTTTCTAGTTGTTGCCACTCAAAGAACCAGGATCTGTTTCAGGCCCAAGTGCCTCTATTTTTTTATTATTTGTGTGAGTTTGTCCAATGGTTTGTCATAGTCTTCTATCAAGGTACACTTGATATTTCTGTTTGTCTGCTCTTAAATCCTTCTGTTTCAAACAATGTTCAAGTTAAACAGTTTTTGAAAGGGGTATTAACATACTCACCCACCTGGGAAATAGCTGGCTTCTCTTTAAGATCTCAGTTTTGTGCTTGAAAAGCTTACTTTGTCTCCATTTGAAGCAGCTCATTGGGCTTGTTTGAGGTTCTTAAAATGGAGACTGTTTTCCTTATTGCTCTGACATATGCTTGATAAGTACCTGAGTTACAAACATTTATGGTGAGTCACCCCTACCTCATTTTTCATAGGGACAGTTTTTTTAAACACCTTTATTAAATTATCACTTAAGACGTAGGCACACATATAGTAACAGAAAAGGACTGGATTTCTTTGAGAGCAAATCCTACCTTTATGCTGTCATCTCAGAGTTTACTTTAAGCCAGACCATTAGTCTCCCAGTCTTCTTTCCTAGTCCAAAGAACAAGGGAGAAAAATTACTTCACACTTCACACACTGTATGTACACAAGCAGTTCTGATACTACCTTGACAAAAACTCACCCTTTCTGGAAAGTTGACCAACCTTTTCTCTCTTACGAAGGTAAGAGGAAAGTACAACTTGTTAACTAAGCTGTCTATTTCTAGATGGTTGTCCCATGCTATTACTTTTTGTTAAGCTCACCATAATAAGCCACTTCCAGGCAGGGTTACAGCACATAGGACGGCACAGTGGTGCAGCGGTAGTGTTGGCGCCTCACAGCAAGAGGTTCTCCGGTTCGATTCTCAGCTGGGATGCCTTCTGTGTGGAGTCTGCATGTCCTCCCTGCATTCGTATGGGATTCCTCTGGGTGCTCTGGTTTCCTCCCACGTTACAAAGACATGCATCCGGAGCATTTCTCCCCGGGCCTCCGCTGAAAATTGGCTTAGTTCCAAGTTGGACTTTCCCAGTTAACAAATGTTAAATAAATAAAATAAACATTCAGCAAGGGCATTGGTTTCTTTGGTGGCTTTCTGGAAAGGGGCAGACTTCGGGCAGCAACTCTGTCCATGTACACACTTGCATTGTAAACTGGATTCTTTTTCTAGATCCAGAACAGGCTTTGCCAGGACCATTGTCTGGGGCTTCTGGAGTTTTAGCTATTAGCCTTTAAGCTTTTTGTTACTACTGGGTAAGCTATGGGAATTTACCCAAATAGCTTAGGCTACCGTAATGGTGATCCATGTATGAACATAATAAAGTTGTACAAGTAAACTTATAATAGCAGATGTTCTAATGAATCACCATTGAAGTAGCTGTTGCTTCCTTCCTTTAGCTCCTTATTTTTTCTGCGTGTTTTTCTTTGTAGGCTTTTGTGTATAGTTGTGATTCGCTTTAGTTTCCTAGTACAAGTATACAGGGCTCTTGTCTCCTTCCTGGTCAGAAAAATGCTCTGAAGTACTTTGGTGTTCCAACTGTCTTTTACAAGGACCATTCTGAGCACTTTTCTCCATCACCTCAAGCTCTCAGCTGTTCTGTCTTTGCTGTCAAGGTTTCTGTGCCATATAGAACACTAGTTGCACCATTGTTTTATGCACCTTACTTTTCAACTGTTTTGGCATTCATTTGTCATTCCCTACCCCTGATGCTTAGTGCCAGTTGGCTACATTTCCTCTGGTAATACCTTTGACCTCACTCAGACTTCCCTCCTACTCAACCACGCCTCATAGGCCCTTGAAGTTGTTAACTTGTTCACTGCCCTTCTCTCTCAATTTTCAAATTCTTCTGCTTTCCCCAGTTCGCTGCCATGACCGCTGTCTTTTTTGTACTTGGTTTCATCCCATGTGCCTTCAGTTTTGCATTCTAATCCCGTCATTTGCTGAAATGCCTGTTCAGAATCTGCTTGTAGTACTGCATCATCTGCATACAGAGCTTTGTTAGTCTGTCTCCTTTAACATGTTTGCTGATGTGGTCCATCATCATTAAGAACAGGAGTAGGCTCTGAGCTGAAATCTGATACAAACATACTGCCAATCCTCTGTTCCAGTACTACCAGTGTTTCCAGGATTTCATAGTACTGCAGAACTGCCAGATCTGTTTTTTTTTCCTTTGGGCGAGGGGCTTGTATTATGCTTTCTCCAAGTCTAGTAATGACCAGTTGGACTCTTTCTTCATCTTTAGCATCTTCTCCACTATTTGTCTTCCTACGTGTATCTGGTTGGTTGTACTGAATCCTGATCTAGCTCTGTCTGAGGTGTTCATTTCCTATCTTGCTTTCTACTACTGTGTGTATTTGTTTCTCACTCATCTTTTCCATCCCTTTCATGCAGCATGACAAGAGTCTGGTACCTCTGTGTTGTCACAGTTCGTAGAGAAAAAACACCTTTATAAAACAGCAAACGGCAAAGCTTTCGGGTATAACCCTTTCTCAATGCTAATACACACTCTAAAACCAATTGAGTTTAAGTACTTCTCAGAATATCACATGACATGCAGCCCAAAAAATCATGTGACAAAATAAATAAAACAACATAAAAAGGACTTCAAGTAATAAAGCTAATAAAACATTATGCATAAAAAGTGTAATGCATCAAGAACATACAACACATTGAACATGTCAAACAATAGTAAATCTAACAATATAGTTTAGTTTGTTGCAATTTAATGAGGATGGGTTTTAATGTAACCATGGAATTTAATCCTGGAGGATGGTCAGCAGCCAATCTAAGGATCCATTCATATTCCTTAGTGTCAAGCAAATTATTACTATCCCCACCCCTTGATGATATATGTACATTGTCTGTAGCTCTAAATCTTTTTAATATTTTGAGATGTACTTAAACTCAATTGGTTTTAGAGTGTGTAGCATCGAGAAAGGGTTATACCCGAAAGCTTTGCCGTTTGCTGTTTTATAAAGGTGTTTTTTCTCTACGAACTGTGTCTTATTTATCGATTATTTGCAGCTTTTGTATTTTGTTTTTTTTTTTTTTTTACCTCTGTGTTGTCCACAGTTGTGAATATCCTCTTTGTTCTTAGTATACTTGAACTAGAAAGTTTATAGTCTAGTCATCTGGGATACACCTCTTTCTCCATATTGAGTTGAGTAGCTTCAGGAGCCATTTCTCACAAACAGAACCAATGTCTTGGTGAAATGTACTGTTGACTTTTTTTTTCCTGAGCATGCTGCTTTCTTGTATTTTATATTCCTTAGTGCACTTGTACTTATAAGTTGGGTTCTCCTTCATATTTCATCATAGTCTGTTCATGTGCCAGTACAACCTCTGCGGGATTTTCTTTATTCAGAAACTTCTTGAAGTACTCCTTCCATCTGCCTTTACTGTCCTCTGGACTAGTGAGCAGATTGTTGCTGTTGTCCTTTACAAATGGTGCCTGCTAAATCTTTATATTTGTTTTTTGCCTTACAACCTGCTAGAACTTTATGCCATCTGCTGAGTCACTTTCCAGAAGCTTGGGGAGTTTCTCAGGTACCTTGTTCATTGTCATTGTGACTGCTTTCTTAGCCTTCATCAACCAGCTTTTTTTTTTTGTCCTGGCCCAGCTCTTCTCCCTACTTCTTCATCCTACTTTTTATTTTGATAATTTTTTGGACTTGTGCATTACACCACTAGCCGTCCTTCTGTACCTCATTTCCGTATCAGGCTCGACTGCATGTCTTTTATGTTGTTTTCAGCCATGCTGTTTTGAGATGCTGCCATTCCTTAATACCACCTATTTCCTTTTCTTCCTAAAGTGCTAGAACCAATTCTATTTTCTTGAACTCTACTTTGAAACATTTTTTCATTTTTAAGGAGGGGGAAGGTAGAGTCATTACAATAGTGGTAAAAGATGGCATCCATGTCTACATGACAAAACCCAGGGATGTCCTTCATTGGGTTTACAAATCCCAGCAGGTGTCTGCTATTTCAAGAACTCAAGACCGGAGAGAAAGACACCTGCTGCAGTTGAACTACTGCCTCCTGATTATTCTTTTGCCTTTAGCCCCAGTCAGCTTCCCTCTCTGGATTGGACTGAGTTGGCTCAGGGTTTATTTCACTTCTTGTCTGGCCTGCAGTCAGATTCTGAACAGAATGGGGTTCGTCCACCCAAGTGAAGGAAGGATATCTCTCCACTGGGGTACTTGGAGTCATTTGATTTTGAGGTGGAAGAGCAGGACTTCAGGTATGAAGTGAAGACACTTTGATTTCTACTTGAGGATGTTTTATGGGCATACTCTCTGGTGTGAAGGAAGAAGTCAGGTGGCAGCCTACAGAGAGGCCTGTATTTCCCAGAAAAAGTATCTGAGCCCCCTCTGATGTCTTTGAAGCAGTGCCATTTGAGCCAGACTGACAGTCCTCCACCTTAAAGAAGCCTGACTATTATGAAGTGCAAGATTTTCATATGCTCCAGTATAGGAACCCCACTGCATTTTCAGATATATTATCTTTATTAAAATTCAAGGGAGCAAGGATGGCTCCAGGTCACTGTACCATTCTCACTGATGGGGAAAGGCCTGTTGCATGACTTACATTGGAAGAAACAATGCACTTTAGGATCCTGAACTTGACAGGTCCATGTCTAGAAGTATCAGGAGCATATGCCATTATGTGTGGGGGAATGCAGTTTAAACCCCAAAGGTATTATTAGATAAACTGAGACTCATTTACAGCTGGGAAGCATGTCATTTAATGTGGTTATGATGCTGTTGATGCAACATCCATGACTGTTCTTACAAAGTCAGTCATTATGAACCTCTTTTCTTTTAAGTCATAATTTACATAACATAGATAGACACACAGTAATAGAAAACAGACCATAGTGCTATTTTCAGGCAGTATAGGTATAGTTTCTTTTTAACAATTATCATTCCCTCCAACACTGCATAAATTGTCCATTTCCTTCCTTCCCTTAAACCTCACTCCTATGAACGTAATTATGCATGTATTGTTCCCACTAATTCTGTTTATTTCAATGTATTTTGGTCCTTCCTTTTTCTAAAGATCCCACTTCCATTTTTTGTAAAACTCTGCTTTATGAAAATTCAAAAAGCAGTAAAACCTACATACAACAGTCATAGTTGGCATTACGTTAAAGTTCACTAATATGAGCTAGGTATGGATGATGCCTTGCTAATGTTTTATAGAGAAAAGGAAAATCAGTTTAACACTTTTTTCTCAGATCACTTAAAGCATTCAGCAGAACTGTATTCTGTTTGTACTAAATCAAAGACAAACATTTCTATCCAATCCTGTTTAAGCTTAATGTTGTGTCATGTCTTAAAATATTGAAGAGTAATTAATTCACTTTTAATTGCTTAAATCTAGTCCTGAACTGCGCTCCATACTCCCTAATAAATCTGATGCACATGCATACCTCTCAACCTCTTAGAACAAGAAATCTGGACAACGCCATAAATAATAGGTGGGCAAGGCCTAAAAATAGGGACAATTTTTAAATATTGCTCTTAGAACCTTAGTAAGTTGATAGAATAACAGGTTTTGCATTAGCATGGATTTTCTGAAAAGTGGGACGTCTGAAACTCAAATGTCTGCCATTATTTTCTGACTTCAATCTTCAATAATTTGCTAATGATTTTATAGAAAACCACAATTTTGTGAAAAATGGACCAAAAATATGAGTCAAAAATCTGGACATCTGTGAAAATCTACACAGTTGAGAGAGAGAGGTAGGTAGCACATGTAATCCAATAGGATTTTAAACATTAGCCAGCAGAAGTAAGGAGAGGGAGGCAATACCACTGCTCCAACATATTTAATCCTCCTTCACTTTCTTTCCCCACTGTGTGTGTATAATATATATATATATATATATATATATATATATATATATATATATATATATATATATATATCTTTAAGATAAAGCTCATAAACTGCATATCAGACATCTAAACATAGCCATTTTTCTGTCACTCTCCATTTATGGCTGTGTTTAGAATGTATTGTTTGTGACCTGGAAGCCAACTCAAGCTCTTTCAGCTCTTCAGTGAGCTCTCTCATGTCCTGAATCCTGACAGGGGGATTCCGCCTCCAGTTTGTGGTAGTACATTTTTTGCCATTATGCAAATCAGTTGCCCTGCTGTCCACTCTGTTTGATCAAGGTGGAATTCTTCCAGATATTCAGTAAGAAAGGAAAGATTGTTGTTGTGCGGGTCAACTTATGTTCTAAAATAACCTCCATTGTGTCTTGGACCTCTTAATAATTCTGAATAAGGATGCAGCTAAAATATGTTCCGCCAGTCTGTTTTATGTACAGTCATAAATATGGTTCTCCGTGTGGGTTAATATGGCTCTCCGTGTGGGTACTGAAGTTACTGATGTGAGAAGCTTTATTTTTTATTGAAAATTTAATATAGTGAAGTTGTATTAAGTACAGAAACCACGAAAGGCAACAACTGTAAAACAGAATACCAGGACCAACAATGAAAAACCAGGAATATTTAATGACAAAACATCCACCGACTAAGCGCTTTCACCTAAAAAGGCATCATCAGAGTCGGTTGGAACTCAGCAAGTAACATATATATATATATATATATATATATATATATATATAACAATTAAAACATATTAATTAATGACATCACATTTAAATGCACCAATGAGCCAAAACACTGCTTCAACCTATTTAAAAAGACAAAACCTACTTTATACAAATGAAAATAAATACAAAAACAAAACCACTAGAAGGTGAACAACAAACATTCTACACATGATATAACCCATGATCGCAAACCAAATATTCATTGTAATAATTAAAAACATATAAATATATATCTCATCTTATAAACTTTAAATAAATAACATTGTGAACAAAGCAATACATGCAACATAATACAGTTTCCCATTTAATTATATACAACTTGCTTTTTGTTTTAAGACTGGTTTGATAGATATATAATCATTAATGCCAGGAAACCTCATGGCATTAAGCCTCACCTGCCATTCAACTTCTAATAGGGCCACCTTGTTACCTATATCACCCCCTTGATCTTCATAGATTCTATCTATAACAAAAAACAATTTTAAATACCTTACATTGACAACTGTGTAAAAACAGGGCATTATGTAGATCTTTATTTTTTATGCTACGTATATGCTCACTTATTCGATCACGCAGTCTACGTGTGGTCATCCCCACGTAGAATGCGTCACATGTAATGCATGAAGCTACATAAACTAAATTACAGTTACACAAACCTGGGCAGGCTATTGTGCGATCAAAACCTTTTATAACCAAATGTGTACCCTCACTAATAAACCTACAATGTCTACAATTACCACACTTAGACATTTTGGATTTCCTAACTCTAGGTAATTTCTCCATAATTGTTTTTAAATTTTCACCTTTACTAAACACAATCCTAGGTGTTTTCCCAATAATATCCTTGGTAGCATTATCTAAACAATGATTCCAAACTTCCCGTACTGATGCTGCAATTACAGTGGCTTTCTCATTATATTTGAGAATAAGACATGATTTGTCCTTCCCCATACTCTTGTCAATATTTTTCAAATCCATATTACTCATCACACATACATTACTTCTCAATATAGGCAAAAAAACAGTATTCCTTTTCCTGACTACTTCCTTTTTCACCTTCAGTAAAAGTTTAAGTGGATACCCATCTATTAACATCCCTACAAGTTTATACATTTCCTGTTTGAATAGGGTATCATCACTAATTAGCCTAGATAGCCGTACCATTTGTCCTTTCGCCACCCCTCTTTTTTGATAATAGGGGTGGCAACTGGAATAATGTAAAAAGGAATTGGAATAACTGTCTTTCCTATATAAAGTACTAGCCAACCCTTCCCCATCCTTGAAAATAGTCAAATCCAGATAATTCACTTTATCAACACAGCATGCATAAGTAAATTTCAAAAAACTGGTGGAGGAGTTTAGGTATTCAACAAACTCATTAACACTACTCTCATCCCCATCCCGTAAGATAAGTAAATCATCCAGAAACCTGTTATAAAGCACTACTTTCACCCAAAATCTTGATTGAAAAATACAAGCTCTCTCCCATGCCAATAGTACAAGGTTTGCAAAAACTGGCGCACATCGTGCACCCATGGCAACTCCAGAACACTGCTGATATATTTCACCTTCAAATTTGATAAAGTTGTTTTTCAAAATGGTTTCCATCAAATCACATGTGAGGTTGATCTTACTTTTATCAAAACTAGAACTAAGCAATAAACTTTCACGAAACATTTCCATACCTTCACTATGTGGAATGACTGAAAACAAATTAACAACATCTATTGTTAAAAAACAAAAAGTCCTATTACACTTGCCTATAGCCTTCAGCCTCTCCAGACAGTGCCACGAGTCTTTGATGATATGAACTACATCACTAGTGGTAGTTTTACAAACTTCATCGACAAAGGCTGCAAGGGGCTCAGTCTTGGAGCCCCTAGCTGATACTATTGGCCTGAATTGTAGCCGTTCTAACCCTTTGTGCACCTTCGGTATACCAAAGATGCTTGGGGTAACAGGATATTTGACTGAAAGAAAATCAAATTCCAATTCTGTTATCTCACCTTGAAATAGAGCATCTAACAAATACAAGTCAATTCTTCTGTAAGCCACATTCATTTCATTAACCGATACCCTTGTATATGTACTCTTATCTTCGAGCAAACCCATCATGGATGTAGAATAATCAATTTGATTCATCAAAACCATTCCCCCACCTTTATCTGGTCTCATACATCTAATACTATTCGATGATTTGAGTTCTTTAAGGACACCCCTCTCCACAGGAGTAAGGTTATCAGAACTAGTATCCTTCCTATTACATATTCTTCTAACCTCAAACTCCATGAGTCTTTCCAAAACTGAAATTTCATTGTTGCTAGGTGGTATGAATGTACTTTTCCTTTTTAAATTAGAACCATAGTTGTTACAATTCAAAAAAGACATCTCCTTTTTATCATGAAAATACATCTCCAGGTTTAATCTCCTCATAAACAGTTTAATGTTAATCAAAACCTGGGATACGTCTAGTCTAAAACTGGGTACAAAACTGGTTCCTTTAGTAAACAATTGAAAATGCACATCCCCTACTACCATGTCAGTGTAATTGTAAATGAAAAAACCCTGTTGTTTAATAATTTTACACTCAGCACATGAACCTGTCGAACTAACACTTGTGTAACCAATAATATCTTCTTCTTTGTTACAAATATTATCACTAACACAAAAAGGTGATGCTTGATCATGTAAATTACTTATAACATCAAAATTGTCCACACTGCAATCATTGAGTTCAACTAAAAAGTTGTTATTGTTACAAATAACAGCATCTTGTAATGCCGTACATTCATTACAAGGAGCACCCCCCCCCCATTATTAACACACATTAAAATATCAGCATGCTTTGGCTCAACACGTACAATATTACAACCATTGTTCAAATTAAAAGAAGTCACTAAAGTCTCCTCAATTGGTAGCCTCTTTGGCTGCCCTCCATGAATCTGTCCACCCTCATGGGTCTCTGATCTTTGTTCCTCAGTCTCTCGGACCTGCGAGGTCCCGGTACCTGCTCCAAAAAAACTTCCTCTTCAAAAACAATTTCCTGCAATCCAGTTTTAGTCATCTCAGATGCACTTGCATTGCCAGAAACCAATCTCCCCTGCCCCCCCTCACCTTGAAAAAATTGATTGCCAACACGGTTGTGTTGCAATTTATTACCTGGGGGGTAAGCAGTGTGATTTTGATAATCAATTCTGTCCCTTGTTAACTTTTTCTGTTTCAAGGCCTTATTTTTAGTCACAAATGCTTCCAGGTTCCTAAGAACCCTTTGAAATTTTGCCTCATATTGAAAGAATATCAAATCAGAAGTGATACTATCATGAAATTTACAAATATCACTCCGCAATGCTGCTAATCTAACCCCATTGTTCCTGATAATAATATCTAACATTTCTAACCCTGTTTTGTCGAACAGGGTTATCAGGTCAGAGAAGGCTCCGCTACCTTCCTCAATGCCCATCGGTAACTTCCACAACCGGAGCCCCTTGGGCACTTGTTTTAGTGCCTTAGATTGCTCCAGAAACAAATTGTCAAGTTGCAGTGCCCTATACTTGACACAGAGCTTGTCATACCTTGTAATCTGCTCTTCCAAACCACAAAAACTCGCCGACTGCAAGTCTGAGTGAAAAAAGCCATTGTCATCAACAGAAAATACCGGTGCCTCCAACCATGACTGCAAATCATGTCCTCGCCTTCCACTCGGCGCATCACCCGACAGTGCGCGTCTGGCAGGTCGACAGGTATTAAGTAAGTAATGTTAGTGGGTAAGGCTGAATAAAATAGCAGTAACAACAGATGAGAGAGTACCATCAGCTATGTGAAACTCCAAATCATCAACTAAGGAAAACAAATGAGTAGTTTAGAAATTCTGTTGCAAATGTTAGCTACATGAGCAGCCTGAGTGAACCCAAAGAGCATGTATTCACAGTAAGGCAGTGTGTTTGTGAAGATGTAATGGTGGCCTAAAATACAGTTGCTGGAATTAACAGTGTTTAAGATGTACATAAATTACTAGGAAATAAATGTGCTGGTAGGAAGGTCATCAGTTATATTATTTACAGTGGAGAAAGTCATTTTGCTTTTGTTTGCATCCTTTTGATATTTGAGCCAGCAAGTGAAGATAAATGTAAAGTAGGTTAGGATAATGTGGTTATTCCACGATTTTCAAAGGCAGGCAGAAAAATATTCTGTTTTTTGGTTTAGTATATAATTTGCAGTTTTTCATTCATGAAATTCACATTACTGGTAATCGTTATTCTTCAGAACTTGTAATACATGTTTTAATCTTTTAGTTAAAGCTGCATGGAATTGAACTGAAAGAGACTGACAGTGAGCTGGACTCTGATTACCTGTGTGAAATCCTTGAAATCAATGAGAAACTTGCAGAAGCAGAATCTGTCGATGAAGTCTACAATATCAGAAACTTCTTAGAAGGTAAAGCTTTTAAAATGTAAATTATTGAATTTGGTGGATTAGGAACTACATAATACTTAGCAAGCCTTCTTTATTTTAGAAACATCCAAACTGCGCTTGTGCAAGAAATTAATCTGTATTTATGTATGTGGTAGCGTGGCGGGAGAGAGAGGCAAAAAGTGCAGTATTTGAAGTCTTTGTTAAGCTGCAGCAGATGAGAAAATTTAAACATGAAGTGTTAAAGCTTAAAGTTGAAGGGTGATGGCCCGATGTTATCAGAAAAATAATACTGTTGGACTAATTCAGCTTGGTTTTCTCATAAGAGAGTGAAGGAAAATGTACAAGATAACAGGGTGCTTCCTGACAAGCTGTCAACTCATTTGTGATCACATCTCACATTTGCTAAAACAAGTGAGTGAAAGCTCCCGAATGTGAACAACATTCACAAGTGTTAGGGGGGAGGGGGAGGAATATATATATATATATATATATATATATATATATATATATCTATATGGGTTCCATACACTAGATCGAATTTTCACTAATTCGAAATACTGGATGGAATGCTCACTGCAGCGAAAGTGCACTTAATCGAAAGTGCAGTTACACGAAGTTCAGTACAACGAACGGGTGTTGTACTGAACTTCCGTACAGTACTCACGGACCTTAGTGTTAGGGCACGGGTCATAGTAAGGGGATAGCACGTAGGGCTATCCCCTTAGCATGACCCGTGCCCTAACCCTAAGGTCCGTGACGACTGCAGCGCAGTGAAGGACAAAGCAATGTCTTCCACTGTGATGCGATAGTCACAAACCTTAGGGTTAGGGTAAGGGGATAGCTTTACTAACTGTGCCCTTACCCTAACCTGTGCCTTAACCCTAAGGTCCGTGACTGTCGCACCATAGTGGTGGACATAGCTTGTTTTTTATGTCCTCCACTGTGCTGCGGTGTTTTCGGTGAAGTGCACTTATGCAAACGTTCACTTTCATTAAAGTGAAATTTCGCAGAAGTGAGGCTTCTTATTACAAGTTCAAATTAGTGAACTTTCGTTCTTGTAATAGGAATCCATATTATATATATATATAGGTTCATAGGTTCATACTAGGCTATCTGCCCTAGGGCATTTATAAGCCTAGCCAGAGTATGTTTGGCTTTCGCCACCCATTTTAAATTAATTTTGCTATGCCCTTTTTCGAGGATAGTATACTGTGCCTCTGTCTAACAGTGACACAGAAGTGATACCTGGGGTAAACCTACGATCTCCCATCCACTCATCAAAATTCCTCTTTAAGAGAGTCAATGAGGGACTCTGCCTAACCTGGACTGGGATTTTATTCCAGAGTGAAGGGAGCCTCTGGGTTATGAATTTGTCCCTCCAGCATGTCCTATTTATTTCAGTGCTGAAGTCTCTCGAGCGCGTAGCTCGATGGGATTTGGATTTTCTGAGGTGCAGCATGTCCATTAATTCCGGGTTGGACATGGCTTTATACGTCAGGCACAGATTGCCTCTAAGCAGGCGGTATGCCACTGAGTAGAGCTGGAGTTTCTTTAACCGGGCAGCATATGGCATCTGTTTGAGCCCTTTGATCCTCTTGGTGAGGTACTTTTGGGGTCTTTCCAGTTGCTGCAGGTGTTTGGTAAGGTACATCCCAAAAGGGGCATTGTACTCGATTATGGGCCTGATGAGGGATGAGTAAAGAGGCACAATGACCTCCCCTAATCTAGATGCGAGTCCCTTCATGATTAGGTGTGCTATATAAAATGTTTTTCTAACCACTTTGGCCACGTGGTTGTCAAATGAGAGATTGCTATCAACTTGGGTCCCCAGGTCCCTAATTACTTCTTCTGTACTTAATGGATTACCACCTATGTGGTAATTTGTGGGCACTTTGTTTTTGCCAAAGGGGATGACTATACACTTTTTGGCGTTTAGCTTGAGGCCATGGCTCTGGCACCAGTTGTCTGTTTCTATGAGGCCCTTTTGGAGGATGCTTGTGTCGGCTGGGGAGTCGATTATGGCGCCCAGTTTGCAGTCATCTGCGAACTTAGTCAGCCACAGTCCTTCTGTGTTGGCCTGCACCACCGAGAAATATATACCGAACAAGAGAGGTCCCAGGACTGGGCCTTGTGGGATGCCACTTGTAACTGGTTTGGAGTCTGACATGGCTCCAGCAATTCTAACCATGTGGGTTCTGTCCTTGAGCCAGTTTGCAACCCATCTAGTGTCATAGGGGTTTATATTTAAGCTGGTGAGCTTATCTATAATGCCCGAGTGGGGTATTGTATCGAAGGCTTTTGTGAGGTCCAGGTAGGCTGTGTGTGGACTACCTTCCCTTCATCAATGGCCTTGGTGACTGTTTCAAAGAAGTCGACCAGGTTTAAGAGGCAGGATCTGCCCTTAACAAAGCCGAACTGGGTAGGATCCAGTGTCTGTAGGTCCCCAATATCTCTATTTATAAGGTCCATGATGATCCTTTCCATAGCTTTGCAGACCAAGCTAGTCAGGCTTATGGGGCGATAGTTTCCAGGGTCCGTTGAGGCACCACCTTTGTGGAGAGGGACCACTGTTGCTGTACGCCA